>NC_085847.1:4192449-4469949 GCF_035594765.1 Anolis carolinensis
GACCACCCTAAAGGGGCCTTAAACAACTTCTAAACAGGCTCAAAGGGGCAAAACGAACCCTGGACCACCCTAAAGCGGCCTTAAACAACTTCTAAACAGGCTCAAAGGGGCAAAACGAACCCTGGACCACCCTAAAGGGGCCTTAAACAACTTCTAAACAGGCTCAAAGGGGCAAAACGAACCCCGGACCACCCTAAAGGGGCCTTAAACAACTTCTAAACAGGCTCAAAGGGGCAAAACGAACCCTGGACCACCCTAAAGGGGCCTTAAACAACTTCTAAACAGGCCCAAAGGGGCAAAACGAACCCTGGACAACCCTAAAGGGGCCTTAAACAACTTCTAAACAGGCTCAAAGGGGCAAAACGAACCCTGGACCACCCTAAAGGGGCCTTAAACAACTTCTAAACAGGCCCAAAGGGGCAAAACGAACCCTGGACCACCCTAAAGGGGCCTTAAACAACTTCTAAACAGGCCCAAAGGGGCAAAACGAACCCTGGACCACCCTAAAGGGGCCTTAAACAACTTCTAAACAGGCTCAAAGGGGCAAAACGAACCCTGGATCACCCTAAATGGGCCTTAAACATCTTCTAAACAGGCTCAAAGGGGCAAAACGAACCCTGGACCACCCTAATGGGGCCTTAAACAACTTCTAAACAGGCTCAAAGGGGCAAAACGAACCCTGGACCACCCTAAAGGGGCCTTAAACAACTTCTAAACAGGCTCAAAGGGGCAAAACGAACCCTGGATCACCCTAATGGGGCCTTAAACAACTTCTAAACAGGCTCAAAGGGGCAAAACGAACCCTGGAGCACCCTAATGGTGCCTTAAACAACTTCTAAACAGGCTCAAAGGGGCAAAACGAACCCTGGATCACCCTAAAGTGGCCTTAAACAACTTCTAAACAGGCTCAAAGGGGCAAAACGAACCCTGGATCACCCTAATGGGGCCTTAAACAACTTCTAAACAGGCTCAAAGGGGCAAAACGAACCCTGGACCACCCTAAAGGGCCCTTAAACAACTTCTAAACAGGCTCAAAGGGGCAAAACGAACTCTGGATCACCCTAAAGGGGCCTTAAACAACTTCTAAACAGGCTCAAAGGGGCAAAACGAACCCTGGACCACCCTAAAGGGCCCTTAAACAACTTCTAAACAGGCTCAAAGGGGCAAAACGAACCCTGGACCACCCTAAAGGGGCCTTAAACAACTTCTAAACAGGCTCAAAGGGGCAAAACGAACCCTGGACCACCCTAAAGGGGCCTTAAACAAATTCTAAACAGGCTCAAAGGGGCAAAACGAACCCTGGACCACCCTAAAGGGGCCTTAAACAACTTCTAAACAGGCTCAAAGGGGCAAAACGAACCCTGGATCACCCTAAAGGGGCCTTAAACAACTTCTAAACAGGCCCAAAGGGGCAAAACGAACCCTGGACCACCCTAAAGGGGCCTTAAACAACTTCTAAACAGGCTCAAAGGGGCAAAACAAACCCTGGACCACCCTAAAGGGGCCTTAAACAACTTCTAAACAGGCTCAAAGGGGCAAAACGAACCCTGGACCACCCTAAAGGGGCCTTAAACAACTTCTAAACAGGCTCAAAGGGGCAAAACGAACCCTGGACCACCCTAAAGGGCCCTTAAACAACTTCTAAACAGGCTCAAAGGGGCAAAACGAACCCTGGACCACCCTAAAGGGGCCTTAAACAACTTCTAAACAGGCTCAAAGGGGCAAAACGAACCCTGGACCACCCTAAAGGGGCCTTAAACAAATTCTAAACAGGCTCAAAGGGGCAAAACGAACCCTGGACCACCCTAAAGGGGCCTTAAACAACTTCTAAACAGGCTCAAAGGGGCAAAACGAACCCTGGATCACCCTAAAGGGGCCTTAAACAACTTCTAAACAGGCCCAAAGGGGCAAAACGAACCCTGGACCACCCTAAAGGGGCCTTAAACAACTTCTAAACAGGCTCAAAGGGGCAAAACAAACCCTGGACCACCCTAAAGGGGCCTTAAACAACTTCTAAACAGGCTCAAAGGGGCAAAACGAACCCTGGACCACCCTAAAGGGGCCTTAAACAAATTCTAAACAGGCTCAAAGGGGCAAAACGAACCCTGGACCACCCTAAAGGGGCCTTAAACAACTTCTAAACAGGCTCAAAGGGGCAAAACGAACCCTGGACCACCCTAAAGCGGCCTTAAACAACTTCTAAACAGGCTCAAAGGGGCAAAACGAACCCTGGACCACCCTAAAGGGGCCTTAAACAACTTCTAAACAGGCTCAAAGGGGCAAAACGAACCCTGGACCACCCTAAAGGGGCCTTAAACAACTTCTAAACAGGCCCAAAGGGGCAAAACGAACCCTGGACCACCCTAAAGGGGCCTTAAACAACTTCTAAACAGGCTCAAAGGGGCAAAACGAACCCTGGATCACCCTAAATGGGCCTTAAACATCTTCTAAACAGGCTCAAAGGGGCAAAACGAACCCTGGACCACCCTAATGGGGCCTTAAAGAACTTCTAAACAGGCTCAAAGGGGCAAAACGAACCCTGGACCACCCTAAAGGGGCCTTAAACAACTTCTAAACAGGCTCAAAGGGGCAAAACGAACCCTGGATCACCCTAATGGGGCCTTAAACAACTTCTAAACAGGCTCAAAGGGGCAAAACGAACCCTGGAGCACCCTAATGGTGCCTTAAACAACTTCTAAACAGGCTCAAAGGGGCAAAACGAACCCTGGATCACCCTAAAGTGGCCTTAAACAACTTCTAAACAGGCTCAAAGGGGCAAAACGAACCCTGGATCACCCTAATGGGGCCTTAAACAACTTCTAAACAGGCTCAAAGGGGCAAAACGAACCCTGGAGCACCCTAATGGTGCCTTAAACAACTTCTAAACAGGCTCAAAGGGGCAAAACGAACCCTGGACCACCATAAAGGGGCCTTAAACAACTTCTAAACAGGCTCAAAGGGGCAAAACGAACCCTGGATCACCCTAATGGGGCCTTAAAGAACTTCTAAACAGGCTCAAAGGGGCAAAACGAACCCTGGAGCACCCTAATGGTGCCTTAAACAACTTCTAAACATGCTCAAAGGGGCAAAACGAACCCTGGACCACCCTAAAGTGGCCTTAAACAACTTCTAAACAGGCTCAAAGGGGCAAAAGAACCCTGGAGCACCCTAAAGGGGCCTTAAACAACTTCTAAACAGGCCCAAAGGGGCAAAACGAACCCTGGACCACCCTAAAGGGGCCCCAAACAACTTCTAAACAGGCCCAAAGGGGCAAAACGAACCCTGGACCACCCTAAAGGGGCCCCAAACAACTTCTAAACAGGCCCAAAGGGGCAAAACGAACCCTGGACCACCCTAAAGGGGCCCCAAACAACTTCTAAACAGGCCCAAAGGGGCAAAACGAACCCTGGACCACCCTAAAGGGGCCCGAAACAACTTCTAAACAGGCCCAAAGGAGCAAAACGAACCCTGGACCACCCTCATGGGGCCCCAAACAACTTCTTAACAGGCCCAAAGGGGCAAAACGAACCCTGGACCACCCTAAAGGGGCCCCAAACAACTTCTAAAGAGGCTCAAAGCGGCAAAACGTACCCTGGACCACCCTCATGGGGCCTTAAACAACTTCTAAACAGGCTCAAAGGGGCAAAACGAACCCTGGACCACCCTAAAGTGGCCTTAAACAACTTCTAAACAGGCTCAAAGGGGCAAAACGAACCCTGGACCACCCTAAAGGGGCCTTAAACAACTTCTAAACAGGCTCAAAGGGGCAAAACGAACCCTGGACCACCCTAAAGGGGCCTTAAACAACTTCTAAACAGGCTCAAAGTGGCAAAACGAACCCTGGATCACCCTAATGGGGCCTTAAACAACTTCTAAACAGGCTCAAAGGGGCAAAACGAACCCTGGAGCACCCTAATGGTGCCTTAAACAACTTCTAAACAGGCTCAAAGGGGCAAAACGAACCCTGGAGCACCCTAAAGGGGCCTTAAACAACTTCTAAACAGGCCCAAAGGGGCAAAACGAACCCTGGACCACCCTAATGGGGCCTTAAACAACTTCTAAACAGGCTCAAAGGGGCAAAACAAACCCTGGACCACCCTAAAGGGGCCTTAAACAACTTCTAAACAGGCTCAAAGGGGCAAAACGAACCCTGGACCACCCTAAAGGGGCCTTAAACAAATTCTAAACAGGCTCAAAGGGGCAAAACGAACCCTGGACCACCCTAAAGGGGCCTTAAACAACTTCTAAACAGGCTCAAAGGGGCAAAACGAACCCTGGACCACCCTAAAGCGGCCTTAAACAACTTCTAAACAGGCTCAAAGGGGCAAAACGAACCCTGGACCACCCTAAAGGGGCCTTAAACAACTTCTAAACAGGCCCAAAGGGGCAAAACGAACCCTGGAGCACCCTAAAGGGGCCTTAAACAACTTCTAAACAGGCCCAAAGGGGCAAAACGAACCCTGGACCACCCTAAAGGGGCCTTAAACAACTTCTAAACAGGCTCAAAGGGGCAAAACAAACCCTGGATCACCCTAAATGGGCCTTAAACATCTTCTAAACAGGCTCAAAGGGGCAAAACGAACCCTGGACCACCCTAATGGGGCCTTAAACAACTTCTAAACAGGCTCAAAGGGGCAAAACGAACCCTGGACCACCCTAAAGGGGCCTTAAACAACTTCTAAACAGGCTCAAAGGGGCAAAACGAACCCTGGATCACCCTAATGGGGCCTTAAACAACTTCTAAACAGGCTCAAAGGGGCAAAACGAACCCTGGAGCACCCTAATGGTGCCTTAAACAACTTCTAAACAGGCTCAAAGGGGCAAAACGAACCCTGGATCACCCTAAAGTGGCCTTAAACAACTTCTAAACAGGCTCAAAGGGGCAAAACGAACCCTGGATCACCCTAATGGGGCCTTAAACAACTTCTAAACAGGCTCAAAGGGGCAAAACGAACCCTGGAGCACCCTAATGGTGCCTTAAACAACTTCTAAACAGGCTCAAAGGGGCAAAACGAACCCTGGACCACCATAAAGGGGCCTTAAACAACTTCTAAACAGGCTCAAAGGGGCAAAACGAACCCTGGATCACCCTAATGGGGCCTTAAAGAACTTCTAAACAGGCTCAAAGGGGCAAAACGAACCCTGGAGCACCCTAATGGTGCCTTAAACAACTTCTAAACAGGCTCAAAGGGGCAAAACGAACCCTGGACCACCCTAAAGTGGCCTTAAACAACTTCTAAACAGGCTCAAAGGGGCAAAAGAACCCTGGAGCACCCTAAAGGGGCCTTAAACAACTTCTAAACAGGCCCAAAGGGGCAAAACGAACCCTGGACCACCCTAAAGGGGCCCCAAACAACTTCTAAACAGGCCCAAAGGGGCAAAACGAACCCTGGACCACCCTAAAGGGGCCCCAAACAACTTCTAAACAGGCCCAAAGGGGCAAAACGAACCCTGGACCACCCTAAAGGGGCCCCAAACAACTTCTAAACAGGCCCAAAGGGGCAAAACGAACCCTGGACCACCCTAAAGGGGCCCCAAACAACTTCTAAACACGCCCAAAGGGGCAAAACGAACCCTGGACCACCCTCATGGGGCCCCAAACAACTTCTTAACAGGCCCAAAGGGGCAAAACGAACCCTGGACCACCCTAAAGGGGCCCCAAACAACTTCTAAAGAGGCTCAAAGCGGCAAAACGTACCCTGGACCACCCTCATGGGGCCTTAAACAACTTCTAAACAGGCTCAAAGGGGCAAAACGAACCCTGGACCACCCTAAAGTGGCCTTAAACAACTTCTAAACAGGCTCAAAGGGGCAAAACGAACCCTGGACCACCCTAAAGGGGCCTTAAACAACTTCTAAACAGGCTCAAAGGGGCAAAACGAACCCTGGACCACCCTAAAGGGGCCTTAAACAACTTCTAAACAGGCTCAAAGTGGCAAAACGAACCCTGGATCACCCTAATGGGGCCTTAAACAACTTCTAAACAGGCTCAAAGGGGCAAAACGAACCCTGGAGCATCCTAATGGTGCCTTAAACAACTTCTAAACAGGCTCAAAGGGGCAAAACGAACTCTGGAGCACCCTAAAGGGGCCTTAAACAACTTCTAAACAGGCTCAAAGGGGCAAAACGAACCCTGGACCACCCTAAAGTGGCCTTAAACAACTTCTAAACAGGCTCAAAGGGGCAAAACGAACCCTGGAGCACCCTAAAGGGGCCTTAAACAACTTCTAAACAGGCCCAAAGGGGCAAAACGAACCCTGGACCACCCTAATGGGGCCTTAAACAACTTCTAAACAGGCTCAAAGGGGCAAAACGAACCCTGGACCACCCTAATGGGGCCATAAACAACTTCTAAACAGGCCCAAAGGGGCAAAACGAACCCTGGACCACCCTAAAGGGGCCTTAAACAACTTCTAAACAGGCCCAAAGGGGCAAAACGAACCCTGGACCACCCTAAAGGGGCCTTAAACAACTTCTAAACAGGCTCAAAGGGGCAAAACGAACCCTGGACCACCCTAAAGGGGCCTTAAACAACTTCTAAACAGGCTCAAAGGGGCAAAACGAACCCTGGACCACCCTAAAGGGGCCTTAAACAACTTCTAAACAGGCCCAAAGGGGCAAAACGAACCCTGGACCACCCTAATGGGGCCTTAAACAACTTCTAAACAGGCCCAAAGGGGCAAAACGAACCCTGGACCACCCTAATGGGGCCTTAAACAACTTCTAAACAGGCCCAAAGGGGCAAAACGAACCCTGGACCACCCTAAAGGGGCCTTAAACAACTTCTAAACAGGCTCAAAGGGGCAAAACGAACCCTGGACCACCCTAAAGGGGCCTTAAACAACTTCTAAACAGGCTCAAAGGGGCAAAACGAACCCTGGACCACCCTAAAGGGGCCTTAAACAACTTCTAAACAGGCCCAAAGGGGCAAAACGAACCCTGGACCACCCTAATGGGGCCTTAAACAACTTCTAAACAGGCCCAAAGGGGCAAAACGAACCCTGGACCACCCTAAAGGGGCCTTAAACAACTTCTAAACAGGCTCAAAGGGGCAAAACGAACCCTGGACCACCCTAAAGGGGCCTTAAACAACTTCTAAACAGGCTCAAAGGGGCAAAACAAACCCTGGACCACCCTAAAGGGGCCTTAAACAACTTCTAAACAGGCCCAAAGGGGCAAAACGAACCCTGGACCACCCTAAAGGGGCCTTAAACAACTTCTAAACAGGCTCAAAGGGGCAAAACGAACCCTGGACCACCCTAAAGGGGCCTTAAACAACTTCTAAACAGGCTCAAAGGGGCAAAACGAACCCTGGAGCACCCTAAAGGGGCCTTAAACAACTTCTAAACAGGCTCAAAGGGGCAAAACGAACCCTGGACCACCCTAAAGGGGCCTTAAACAACTTCTAAACAGGCTCAAAGGGGCAAAACGAACCCTGGACCACCCTAAAGGGGCCTTAAACAACGTCTAAACAGGCTCAAAGGGGCAAAACGAACCCTGTACCACCCTAAAGGGGCCTTAAACAACTTCTGAACAGGCTCAAAGGGGCAAAACGAACCCTGGACCACCCTAAAGGGGCCTTAAACAACTTCTAAACAGGCTCAAAGGGGCAAAACGAACCCTGGACCACCCTAAAGGGGCCTTAAACAACTTCTAAACAGGCTCAAAGGGGCAAAACGAACCCTGGACCACCCTAAAGGGGCCTTAAACAACTTCTAAACAGGCCCAAAGGGGCAAAAAGAACCCTGGACCGCCCTAAAGGGGCCTTAAACAACTTCTAAACAGGCTCAAAGGGGCAAAACGAACCCTGGACCACCCTAAAGGGGCCTTAAACAACTTCTAAACAGGCCCAAAGGGGCAAAACGAACCCTGTACCACCCTAAAGGTGCCTTAAACAACTTCTGAACAGGCTCAAAGGGGCAAAACGAACCCTGGACCACCCTAAAGGGGCCTTAAACAACTTCTAAACAGGCTCAAAGTGGCAAAACGAACCCTGGACCACCCTAAAGGGGCCTTAAACAACTTCTAAACAGGCTCAAAGGGGCAAAACGAACCCTGGACCACCCTAAAGGGGCCTTAAACAACTTCTAAACAGGCCCAAAGGGGCAAAAAGAACCCTGGACCACCCTAAAGGGGCCCCAAACAACTTCTAAACAGGCCCAAAGGGGCAAAACGAACCCTGGACCGCCCTAAAGGGGCCTTAAACAACTTCTAAACAGGCTCAAAGGGGCAAAACGAACCCTGGACCACCCTAAAGGGGCCTTAAACAACTTCTAAACAGGCTCAAAGGGGCAAAACGAACCCTGGACCACCCTAAAGGGGCCTTAAACAACTTCTAAACAGGCCCAAAGGGGCAAAACGAACCCTGGACCACCCTAAAGGGGCCTTAAACAACTTCTAAACAGGCCCTAAGGGGCAAAACGAACCCTACACCACCCTAAAGGGGCCTTAAACAACTTCTAAACAGGCTCAAAGGGGCAAAACGAACCCTGGACCACCCTAAAGGGGCCTTAAACAACTTCTAAACAGGCTCAAAGGGGCAAAACGAACCCTGGACCACCCTAAAGGGGCCTTAAACAACTTCTAAACAGGCTCAAAGGGGCAAAACGAACCCTGGACCACCCTAAAGGGGCCTTAAACAACTTCTAAACAGGCTCAAAGGGGCAAAACGAACCCTGGACCACCCTAAAGGGGCCTTAAACAACTTCTAAACAGGCTCAAAGGGGCAAAAAGAACCCTGGACCACCCTAAAGGGGCCTTAAACAACTTCTAAACAGGCCCAAAGGGGCAAAACGAACCCTGGACCATCCTAAAGGGGCCTTAAACAACTTCTAAACAGGCTCAAAGGGGCAAAACGAACCCTGGACCACCCTAAAGGGGCCTTAAACAACTTCTAAACAGGCTCAAAGGGGCAAAACGAACCCTGGACCACCCTAAAGGGGCCTTAAACAACTTCTAAACAGGCTCAAAGGGTCAAAACGAACCCTGGACCACCCTAAAGGGGCCTTAAACAACTTCTAAACAGGCCCAAAGGGACAAAACGAACCCTGGACCACCCTAAAGGGCCCTTAAACAACTTCTAAACAGGCTCAAAGGGGCAAAACGAACCCTTCTCTATACTCTAGATGATGATGATGACGATGACGACGACAATTATTATTATTAGTGTTGTAGTACAACAGTACTGATGGGTTCACTGATGGTTTAGAGAAAATTGTGGGATTTCCTTGGGCACTTAGTGAGGAATATTCAAGTCAGAGAAATTATGGTTCTCTCAGGGAAAAAACTTGACTCAGTGCAGGGCCTCAAAGTCAGTTAGATAAGCCAGAAACTGCAACATTAGATAAGAAGTCAGGCAAAGAGCTAAGTGATATGGAAGGCTCCCAGGGAAAAACACCTGGAGCTACAGAGGTCAGCAAAAGTCTTCATTTACAGACTAGAGCAGAACATAGGCAGCTTGGTCAGAGCACTTACATGGGAAAGTTGAGGAGAGAATTTGGGGGGGGGGGGGAAATGACTTCATGGGTGTCTATTAATTGGCAAGTTATTTACCTAAGAGTTAGTTCAGACAACATAGCGTTCAAGAGAGAAGCTAGGCCTGAGTTCCCTGGTTCTTGTTTCAAGTCAAGCCCAAGTTTTTTATGTTCTTGTTTTTATATTCTTGCTCAATTTTTACTAAGAATACCTTTGCTTGTGGACTTATGCTGTGCTTGTGACTTTCTGGCTATTCCTGGACTATATTGCCTTGAGATTTGCATGAGACATTTGGATTACTGCCTGGTTGTCACCTATTGCTAACCTTTTTTTGGAATATACATCTTCTTTCCTTATTCCTGTTTTTCCTATATTTTATGTTTTTACAATAATCTGTTTGCTTATACTCTGGAATCTTGTGTGGTGCTGTGGTCATATGGGTTTCCAGGCCTGGGGTGCAACAATTATTATTTATACCCCGCTATATTTCCCCAAAGGGGACTCAAAGTGGCTAGATTAGACTACCGCTGCCACCACTATATGCGCCACTTTTTGCTCCATAACTCTTCTTTCTGTTCCTTTCTCTATCTCCTTCTCCCCAAAACAGAGGCAATCCTCTCTATCCCATTCCTACTCACTCTAAAACAGAGGAAGAAGGGGCGAAAGAAAGAAAATAAAAGAAAGAAAGGAGTAATAGAATTGAGTGTCATCTGCATATAGGTGGCACCGCACTCCAAACTCCAGCCAAAAATATATATTTCTTAGGGAAGGATTAACAATCCTGTGACATTTCCTTTGCTGTCTGTGTCCCTGTTCAGAAGATTCCACCTCACTTTTTGTGCCTGAGATAATTGGATTTTGAAAAGTTTAGCTTATTGTGGGAACAAGGACTGGAGATAAAGCTTCAGTTGAGACACCTTTTCTCCATGATGATAACTCTTCTGAGAGTGAATTTCCCTTCCAAGGTATAGACTTCTCTCACTTCCTGCTGTCTCATCCTCATTCTTAACTATGAGTCGTTTGTAAGTCTGATGTTTGTAACTGCCTGTAACTAATTGAATATAAGTTAACTGAGGCTAGTAACTCCCAAACTCTGGAACCATTTACTTGTGGATATCTAGTCTCCATGGGATATATATATAAAATAGCAAATGTATGATCTTATTGGGAGAAAGTGTTGGTAGGGAGAAGGCCATAGGTGCAGGCTCTGGCATAATGAATTGCTCAGAATTGTGATTATTATTATCATTATTATTATTATTATTATTATTATTATTATTATTAAAAAGGACTGTAGAAATGTCTGGTCTGACAAACTCCAATATCATTTGCTGATGACTAAAAGCACATGGAGAGAAGGCTGAAGTTGTTATGAGCTTTGAGAACATGTTGATAAATTGCTAACATTCAAGGGCGCTGTAGGTGGAACAGGACTTATGGAAGATGCTTGAAAATACTGTATGGAAGAAATCAAATTGCTTTTCCAAGACCAAAAGGGTCAAGAGCTTTAATTTTAAATTTAATTTAATGTTCTTTATTCATTGGAATTTTCTCATTATTAGTATTTTGCTTTTGAAATGGCCAGACTCTGGTATCTGTTCTTATGTGCTTTGTTCCAGGGAATGTCTCATTAAAAGATGCACCTGTGCTTCTACTCCTTGTATTACAAGATGTACCCTTAGACACTTGTTAAGAAGTAGAGTTGCTGTTACTTTGTGCCCCCAAGTCAATGCTGACTTTTGGCAACTCTGTCCAAGTTTTCTGGACAATATTTCTTTAGAGGAAGTTCATCAGTAACCTTCCTCTAAAAAGGCTGGGGGGTGCGCTTTTTGCCACTGGGCATGACATTTGGCTGCAGATACTCTTTTTTGGTTTTAGGGTTTTCAAAATTGAGGTGCGCATTCGATTCGATGGTGCATTAGACTCGAGAAAAGATGAGTAGTTGTGCCTCTGTGAATCCCACTCAATCAGATGTGTCAAGCTGGCAGTTTCAGCAATTGCATCTTTCAGCCTTTTCAATATTACTCTTTTTGTGAGAGAAAAGACGGGATACAAATAATATTAGTAACAACAAGCATAACACCACCCAGGTTTCTCCGTGAATCTGAAAATTTCCTGATCCTTGTGTGTTAAAGGAAGCATCTCTAAGCATGTGAATGCAGCACCAGTATTCTGACATCTGCATTGACAGTGTTTTAATGTAATGTAGCATTGGGTGCCATATAACCCATAAGGGTTACCAGATGGTGAATTTGTTGTCGCAGCTTAAAGAAGGAATGTGGAGCAGGCCTTAGGGCATGGCTCTAAATACTTCACTGTTCTTTACTGCTTCTGAACAACATAATTTCTCCATGTGGACCTTATTGACCTATCTTCCCATTGGATAATTGCCTGCTTCATTGAGGGCTTTCATCTTGCAAGAGTCTTTGACCAGCAAGTCTTCCAATCGAGAAGCAAACCGAGGGAGGTGGGAAGCAGGGCATCCCATAATGCTGCTGAGAACTCTGCATTTGTCAATTTTCTGGTTAATGTGCATGGAAAACATTTATTAAAATCTAGAATCAACTGAGAAAATAATCTGCCTTATACACAAATCGTGTGCCTTCTGTAGCAAGAACACATGCTTGCATGGCTAATAGTTTTTTTGGGATTGGTTTTCCATTGCGTTCTACATTGGATGATGTGGGTTGGATTGTGTTGTACATTGGGCTGTCCTTGAAGACAGTCTGGAAACTTGGGTCGACTTACCCGTGGGTCGATGCGAAAGCTTTTGTCTCCACTAAAAGAAGCGCCAACCCCTTCTATTCTCTCCATCATGGCTCCACTTCCGGCCTTTCCGAATGGAGGGAAGATGGCGGCAGGTGGCTCTGGTGCTTTCCGTTCTCCACAGAACTGCCCCTGGTCTCTATGGCTCTGTTGCAGTTCAGCCAGAGGCTGAAGATGAGAGGATGGTCATAGGTTGTGAGGAATGATGGGCTTTCCGGTGTGGGAAATGAGGGTATTTTGGATCACGATTCTGTATGGGAGAATGAGTCTGTGTCTGGTCAGGTAGAAACAGCTTCAGAGCAGGGAGGAGATGGAGATACTTTGGCATCGAAGATGAGGAGCTGGAAGAGAAAAATCTTTCCCCTGGGAAAACACCTTTGGTCAACAGGAGTATGAGACTTGATCTATGGAAGGAGAGAGTCAGATTACGGAGGTCAGAGACTTCATGAGAAATCTATGGAGCAGACCAGTGAGAAATCCTTGAAACAGTGCATATATCAAAGGCATGACTTCATGGCTTGTGGACCTTAAATTTGTGTTGTTGTTTATTGAAAAGGTTAGAGCAGGCAACACTGCATTACCGTGTACACCTTGAGTCTTGTTCTTGTCCACATTCAAGTCTATGTCTTAAGATCTTTGGGAAGGTCTTGTGCTCATGTTTATGGATGCATGTTTTGGAAAAAGTTCCTGTGTTCCTAGTTATGGATTTATGCCTATGTTTTGATTCCTGTTTTTTTTTCATGTTCCTTGTCACTTTTGAACAGAATTTTGAGCCTTTTGAAAGCCTTTTTTTCCTATTCCTTTTCAGACGTTGCTTTTTATATTACCTTTTGATATTTGCTTTCTTCAATAAACTGTTTAGTTAGTACTATTGGACTGTTATGTGCTGTGAATTCAGGCCAGAGTGCAAAAGGCTCATATCAAAATCCATCATTTTGACTCCCTCGACTTATACAAGAAAGAGACGTATACACCTGTGTATGGGTTGACCCAGTTTTTTCGGGGTTTTTTTTTACTACAATTTCTAGACCTATATATGAGTAATTTCATCCGGCGATGGCTGGGGCCTATTGGCTGGGGACCTGAGCGAAATCTCTCCAAGGTTGCAAAACCTTGGGTTTAGCTTTGTGTCTCGAAGAAACAAACTCCCCGCTCTCGCTTTACTCAGACCTTTGGGATTAAAGTCTTTATGCAACCAGGGATCGGATTCCTCGGTAAAAGCCGGAGAGCTTTAGCCCAGATACCTTGGGCTCCTAGTAACCAGCTGCCTGTTTCCCTCACAGCACCGCTGGCGGTTGTTGTTGTGCAAAACCCCTTTTGTGTTTTTGGCTCCCTTCCGTGTTTTCATAACAGGTGGATGGAGCCCCCGGTGGCGTAGTGGATTAATGCCTTGTGACTTGAAGTTTGGGTTGCCGATCCAAAAGCTGCCAGGTTCGAATCCCACCCGGGGAGAGCGCGGATGAGCTCCCTCTATCAGCTCCAGCTCCATGCGGGGACATGAGAGAAGCCTCCCACAAGGATGGTAAAAACATCAAAACATCTGGGCAGTGTCCTTGCAGATGGCCAATTCTCTCACACCAGAAGCGATTTGCAGTTTCTCAAGTCGTTCCTGACACGAAAAAAATAAATAAAAAATAACAGGTGGCACAGTGCGTTAAAGCGCTGAGCTGCTGAACTTGCGGACCAAAAGGTGCCAGGTTCAAATCCCGGGAGCGGAATGAGCGCCTGCTGTTAGCTCCAGCTTCTGCCAACATAGCAGTTCGAAAACACGCCAATGTGAGTAGATCAATAGGTACCGCTCCGGTGGGAAGGTAACGGCGCTCCATACAGTCATACCAGTGGCCACATGACCTTGGAGGTGTCTACGGACAACGCTGGCTCTTCGGCTTAGAAATGGAGACGAGCACCAACCGCGAGTTGGTCGCAACAGAACTCAACGTTAGGGGAAACCTTTACCTTTACCTATGAGGGGAAAGTAAATCCCTGAAGCCCCCAGAGCAGCTCTTTGAGAGGAAACTGGAGCAGCTGGTTAAATTGTAACAGTCTTCTTGAATTTTCTATGTAGCCTTTGCCCAAAAAACTGCCTGGCCTTGTCTAGGTTTGTTGTTTATTTTTGAGGCGAATTGGTCTTGAGTTTTGCTTTGACTCAGTGTCGCTCGCCCCGGGGATCTTCATGGCATAAAAATGGGAACGAATTGTGAGGGGGGAAGGCAAAGAAGGGAATGGGCTTGGGTCTTCTTTCCGGACCCCCAACCTCTCCTCAGGGCTGCACTCCTTCCCGTCCCCCGAATTTCCCCTCACGCCGTTTCGGTGCCTCTCTCACGCCATTGGCCGCAGCGTCTCCCCCCTCCCGCTCCTATTGGCCAGCCCGCCCGTTTTGTCCGTTGCTGAGCCGGCGCTGGGCCAATGGGGAAAAAAAGCGGGAGCCAGAACGCGACGCGGATTGGTTGGGGTCCGCGAGGGGGCGGGGGCTCGCCGAAGAGACTTTAAAGATGGCGGCCAGAAAGCGGCGGAGCTGAGAGGGCGCCGCGAGGGGCGAAGAGGGGAGACGCAGCTTCTGGCCGGGACTGAGGAGAGAAGGCGTGGGAAGGAGCGGGCTCCGGCGCTCATCCCAGCCCCTTTTCTCCCCTGGACTGGCTGCCACGAGCGAGGAGAAAGACCGCGGCGAGGCCGGAAAGAGCGGCAGGGACGCGCCGGGCCTCGGGCAGGTGAGTGCGGGGCCTCTGGGAGGTCGGCGGAAGCTCTCCCTTCGCCCTCACTTCCGGGCGCCTGCGCGGGGAAGCTTTGTCTCAGGGTCTCTGAGGGAGAATGCGCGCCCACGCGGAAAGCGCCCTTCCACGCGCCCAGAAAGGCTCCTTTTTCCCCACGCGAAGCAAGGCTGCCGCGTCTCCTGACAGAAAAGAATCCTCCCGCAAAGTTGAGAGAAGAAGCATGGGCCCGCCTTCCCCCCACCTGCCCCTCCAGGCCCCAGCTTTATATATTTGTGGACTTTCCACACACACATATATATATAAACATTCCTTGCTTAGTTTTCTACATATCTCACAACCTCTGAGGATGCCTGACATAGATGTGGGCGAAACGTCAGGAGAGAATGCTTCTAGAACATGGCCATACAGCCCGGAAAACATACAACAACCCTGTGATCCCGACCTTTGACAACACATTTATTTATTTTATTTATTACAACATTTGTACCCCGCCCTTCTCACCCAAAAGGGCACTCAGGGCGGCTTACTATAAAACACACGTATATAAAAATATAAAATACAATACAGAACAATTAAAATAGTTAACTAATTAATTACAGCAACATTAATAAAATACAGTACAGTAGAGTCTCACTTATCCAAGCCTTATCTCACTTATCCAAGCCTCTGGATTATCCAAGCCATTTTTGTAGTCAATGTTTTCAATATACAGTAGAGTCTCACTTATCCAAGCCTTATCTCGCTTATCCAAGCCTCTGGATTATCCAAGCCATTTTTGTAGTCAATGTTTTCAATAGATCGTGATATTTTAATAATAATAATAATAATAATAAGTTTATTTATATCCCGCCTCCATCTCCCCCGAAGGGGACTCGGGGCGGCTTACAGCAAAATCAAAATACAAGCAATGATAATGATAAAATATGAAACATCAAAGGACAACAACAGAAACCAATAATAAAATATACACAATAGGTGAAAAAACACAACACAGAATTAAAACATCAAATTAAAAACAATGAGGTTGCAATAGTGGATAAGCAAGGTGCACATTATGAGTAACAAATTCGTAAATAGATAAAGTGCAATAGAATCATTTAAGGTCACATTAGGTAGGGAGGAGTCCTGAATAATATCAATATTTTGGTGCGAAATTCATAAATACAGTAATTACAACATAACATTACTGCTTATTGAACTACATTTTCAGTCAAATTTGTTGTATAACATGATGCTTTGGTGCTTAATTTGTAAAATCATAACCCAATTTGATGTTTAATAGGCTTTTCCTCCTTATTATCCAATATATTCGCTTATCCAAGCTTCTGCCGGCTTGGATAATCCAGAAGCTTGGATAAGTGAGACACTACTGTATTACAATATATATAGTAAAAAAAAAAAGGTTTTCCCCTGACATTAAGTCCAGTCGTGACCGACTCTGGGGTTGGTGCTCAGCTCCATTTCTAGGCCGAAGAGCCGGCATTGTCCATAGACACCTCCAAGATCATGTAGCCAGCATGACTGCATGGAGCACCATTACCTTCCCGCCGGAGCGGTACCTATTGATCTACTCACATTGGCATGTTTTCGAACTGTTAGGTTGGCAGGAGCTGGGGCTAACAGCGGGCGCTCATTCCGCTCCCAGGATTTGAACCTGGGACCTTTCGCTCTGCAAGTTCAGCAGCTCAGCGCTTTAACGCACTGCGCCACCACCAGGGGCCCCAATATATATAGTAAAATATGGTAATTAATTGCAGTATTGTGCTATACTAATAATATAATATTGTATGTAAATTTAATTTATAAGCCATTCTGAGTCCCCTTCGGGGTGAGAAGGGTGGAATATAAATGTATTAAATAAATAAATAAATAACGGCACTCCATGCAGTCATGACCTAGGAGGTGTCTATGGACAGCGCCAGCTCTTCAGCTTAGAAGTGGAGATGAACGCCAACCCCTAGCGTCTGACACCACTAGGCTTAATGTCAGGGGAAAACCTTTACCCTTTAAGTATATAAAACAGGTATAACTCTCATAGAATCCTAGCGTTGGGAGAGACCTCATGGGCCATCCAGTCCAACCCCATTTTGCCAAGAAGCAGGAACATTGCATTCAAAGCACTCCTGACAGATGGCCATCCAGCCTCTGCTTAAAAGTCTCCAAAGAAGGAGCCTCCACCACACTCTGGGGCAGGGGGTTCCACTGTTGATCAGCTTTTTCACATACACAGTGAGGAAGTTCTTCCTCATGTTCAGGTGGAATCTCCTTTTTTTCCTGTAGTTTGAAGCTATTGTTCCATTGCGTCCTAGTCTCCAGGGCAGTAACAAACAAGCTTGCTCCCTTCTCCCTATGACTTCCCCTCCTTCACATCTTGATCCACAGCCCTCGCAGCCTTCTCTTCTGCAGGCTAAACATGCCCAGCTCTTGAAGCTGCTCCTCATAAGGCTTGTTCTCCAGACCCTTGATTGTTTTAGCCGCCCTCCTGTGGACACATTCCAGCATGTCCACATCTCCATTCAATTGCGGTGCCCAGAACTGGACACGAGTGATTCCAGGTGTGGTCTGACCAAGGCAGAATAGAATAGAGGGGGAGCATGACTTTCCTAGATCTAGACAGTAGACTGCTGTTGATGCAGGCCAAAATCCCATTGGCTTTTTTAGCTGCCGCATCACTTTGTTGGCTCACGTTCACCTTCCTGTCCACGAGGACTCCAAGATCTTTTTCACACGTACTGCTGTTGAGCCAAACGTCCTCCATTCTGTATCTTTGCATTTCATTTTTTCTGCCTAAGTGGAGTATCCTGCATTAAACTCAAACGTTTACTGATACGTAATCAGCATTTGCCAGGCTTGCTAAACAGGCTGAAGCATTTTATGCAGGGCCCACTGTGAACACTGTACCTTTGTTGCTAACAGATTGGTGTAAATGGGTGTCATTCAGAAACCTTTTCTTGTTGCCAAATTTTTAATGACCCCCAACACTGAGCTCAGGGAACTCACAGTTGAAGAAGCAGTGTCCTACTACGCCACACTAATTGGCAGCTTTGCTGCGTAAAAAGGCGTTCAAGTTGGTATTGCTTATTTCACATAGACCCGGGCTTCACCTTACTTTAGTATGACTTGCACGCTGCAGCTGACGCACTAATATGTCCCGATGCACAATTTGGAAAGCTCTGCCCGAAAGGGTGTCAGGTGAACAGAGGCACCCCTTGGTCTCTCTTTCTCACAGGCGCTTCCTATCTTTTAGGTGGAAGGCCATCTGTTAGCCAGGCCAAAGTTGCTGGGGGAAACAGACAAAACAAACAGGGTTGTGGTGGTTTAAGACTCCCATATGTTGTTTGGGGTTTTTTTAACAGCAGGAAAGTTCCTTGGTAAAGACCCAACTGATAATACTCATCTGGTTTTCAGTGTGATGACCATGTTATGTTACACTTTTCACAACATTTGTGACGTTCTGTGTCAGGTGATAAGGAACCTTTACCAACAGAAATTTTGTGGCGATTCCTTTTATTTGTTAGCCACATTGAGTGCCTATGTGGAGAAAGGTGGGATAGAAATAAAGTGAATAAATAATAATAAATAAATATGTAATTTACAGCTAGTTGGTGTACTCTTCAAAGAGTGCTCAAAATGTTTTGCGATCTAATCAGAGAGAAAACATTTGCTCCTTAACACTCATCTGTTTGCATTCATCACCTGGACTACTAAGAGGCACCTTTTGAAAGGTTCACTTTTCCCTAGAAAGGTGATGGGAGCTGATTTTTTAAAAGCTCATTGTGCTATTATTGAAAAGAGTTTGTGACGTTTTTGAATTGTCCAGACAAGCTGTACAAGCTTCTCTGTTCCTGTAAAGTGAACAATATCTAGTATGCCTTATGGTTCTCTTGTGTTTTCAGTGGGGCACATGCTTTTCTTGTGCTTTCTAACTTGTGTAATACCAATAGCGGGTTGCTTTTTAATTTTTATCAAGTTTGATCCAAACTTTCCAAACATGTTATACAATGTGTTCATGGGCGTTCTTTACCATCTGATAACTGCAGAAAGCGTTGTTGATACATATGCACTAATGTTTCCTACAGCAATTGTAATAAATAACATCTATTGGTGCACTTCACAGTCTGCATCTTTGTACATCTTCCAGAAGATACAGTGTAATGTACAGAAAGTGTCATTATGGTATCTCTCCCCACCCACTTCCTGCATCGCATCTTAGATGGGCATTTGTATGTTTAGGACTTTCCATTATCTGGAGAGTATTAGTGCTCTCCAACTTATGTAGAAGTCTTCTTCCAGTTACCCAAATGAATGTGATGAGGGTTTTTGAATATTCCTTGCTTCTTACAGCTGGAATGCAAGTTCTCTTCCAGATTTCCATCCACCTGTTTATCTGCCTTCCTTTTTTTCTCTAAATATCTTTGTAAGATACAAGTTGTATCTCTCTGAGTTCTCAGCTTTTCTGATGCATTCGTGAGTTGAAGGCACTGTAGGGTGAAGGCTGCCTCTCTTGAGGTGAGGGAGATGGTGACTGAATGTATTGTGTATGGATGCATTTGATTATTTTGAAATATTTGAGGGAATTATATACAGGCAGTCCCCAAGTTAGGTTCTGTAGGTTCAAGTTAAATATGCTGGAACAGGTACATTTTAGGTGTAAATCCAGCCAAATATATTTATTATATATATAAATATATATATAGTGAAGGGGTAACACTCCTGTGATGTTCTGCTGTCTGTTGCCTGTTCAGAAGATTTCACTTCACTTTCTATCCCTGGGATAATTGGATTTTGAAAAAGTTGGCTTGTTGTTGAAACAAAGATGGGTGATAAATCTTTAGTTAAGACACCCTTTCCCCATGATAACTCTTTCAGGAGTAACTTTCCCTTCCTAGGGGTAGATTTCTCTTACTTCCTGTTGTCTCACCCCTGTTCTTAACTATGAGTAGTTTCTAAGTCGGATGATTGTTACTCTGGGACTGTCTGTATACTTTATTCTCCTGCTGGTAGGAGGACTTAAAACCCTCTGGGTATACATAAGAGAGACTTGGTGAAAACAATTAGCAACAGGTAAGAAATTTCCATCTACCACTACATGGTCATTGTTGATCAGATTGAAAAAGTGTGAAAATAAACATACTTGAGAGGCTTGGTGTTTACTGTAGTTTTCATCAACTGACGGTAAAATAATGTTGGGGATATGACAGATTTTGGCAGGTTCTTCAGGATTAATATTGCTTTGTCTTGCGGGCTAGATCTAGTAAGATAAATGTCTTTGCTGGATGTCTCCCAACCAGAGCAATTTGACACAGACCCTTGAAGTTTTATTTCTTTTAGTTGAGCAGTATTCAAGGTCCCCTGTGACAAACACAATGTGTTTTGCCATGCATACATTCTACAAAATGTGTATGCACCCTAGATTTAATATTTGTTGTAGTTATTTTTCAGATCATCATAGATTTGTTGTTAAACAGTCATGTTTGGTTTTAATTAAGAGAGCTTTTCAAAATCGGCATTTTCTGTGAGTCAGTCGATATTAACTTTCCATAGCATGAGGGACAGTAGATGTGTCACAGAACTGTTCAGCCATTTGTTGTTTAGATGCTAAAAATGGTTTAAAAAATCTACATTTTCATCCAAAGACATTGAATATTACTATTTAGAACATGTTTCTACTTGTGATACTGTTTTACAGCCTGTCGGTAAAAGGTGTTCTTCTGAACCTTGTAGGTTAGAATTGGCCTACGTGCTCACAGAAAAATGGAAAGTTAAAGCTTCTCTGTGACAAAACATTTTTTTCTTCATAGGTTGAAAGAAGAAAAGGACACCTGCATTTGGCCAGTGAAGATGCGGCTTACTTCGACGCCAGCTATTTAAGCTGAATGCATTGTGATTTCCAGTAATTGAGACAGTGATTCTGAAAGCTGTCTACATTAATGAAAAGAACAATGTAGTCAGCTTAATTGAGTCATCAGTGTTGCAGATTGACAGACCCGATCCTGGTGGACTTCTTCATGTTAGGGATAGATTTCTTTGCCTTAAAAAAATTAAACCCTTTTCTTTTCTAAGTTTTAATTATGGAGAGTTCTGAGAATGCACCTCCCCTTCCAAAAGAGCCGGCAACCGAAGTGAATGTGGAGACTCCCTCCTGTCCCCCACCACTGCCTCCTAATGAACAGCCTCCACCACCTCCCCTGCAAACGTCCAGTGACGCAGAGGTAATGGACGTTGGCTCTGGTGGTGATGGACAGTCAGATAACCCTGCTGAGGATGCGCACACTGCCGGCGGAACACAGCTTCTCACAAAGGGATCTTCCTGCTACAAGAGCCGTCTTCTCATAGAATCTAATAGTGACCAAAGCCCAAGAACGGCTCGCCATGCGCCTTCCGTTAGAAAATTCACCCCAGATCTTAAGTTGCTTAAAGATGTAAAGATCAGTGTTAGCTTTACAGAGAGCTGCAAAAGTAAAGACAGGAAAGTTTTGTACACTGGAGCCGAAAAGGATTATGAGGCAGATTCAGATTTAGGTGTCAATAATGTCAATGGGGGTGTGCATGCTTGTCCTCTTTCTGGGGGTAGTGATTGCCAGGCGGCATGTTTAGCTGGTGAAAATGAGGACAAAAAGGAGGAGGACAATGAGGTAGATCAGGAAAAAAGAGTGGAGTATGCAGTTCTGGATGATTTAGAAGATTTTACTGACAATTTGATGGAAATAGATGAAGAAGGAGGGTTTACATCTAAAGCAATCATTCAGAGAGACAAAGTGGATGAAGAAATTTTAAACTATTCATATGAGGTAAGTACATTTCTGTTTTGAACATTATGGTGAATTGAAAACTATAGAATATCTGTGTTAACCTTCTATGGAGTAAAATATTTGAGGGAGTTGGGAATAAGTTTTGTAGATTTGGGGCTCAACCATTTAAAATAGATTTTTTTAAAGAATGCTGATAATGAGTTACTTGTGTTAGATGTTGGTTTTATTCCCCTACTTTCTACCCAAGGATAACAATAATTGGTTGACAGTATGCCTGATTTATTGTTGTTGCTTTATGTGTGCACTCTTGCTTAACCTTTATTGAGTTATGCTAATGTTTACCATCTGTCTTGAGTTGCCTGCAATAACTGTATTAGACAAATGTTTTTAAATATGTTTATGTCTTAATCTAAATTTGTTTTTATAGGTTGTTGTTTTACATATGTGCATTGTTTTGTGTTGTCTTTTATACAATGTTATAAGCAGCTTTGGGTCCTGTTTAGGGAGAAGAGCGGGATATAAATAAAGATTTATTACTATTATTATTATTATTATTATTATTATTGCTTATCAGCTTCATCTGAGAGGAATAGCTATAGGGGTATGGTGTCTGATAATGTGTTTTTCAGGATGAATTTGATAATGATGTGGATGCTCTGCTGGAAGAGGGCCTCTGTGTTCCCAAGAAGAGGAGAATTGATGAGAAATATGGAGCAGAGAGTGACCATCAGTCTGATGGAGAAACAAGTGTGCAGCCAATGATGACCAAAATTAAAACTGTCCTTAAAAGTAAGCTTAAATTACATTATTGTGTCTGTGACTTGTACATATATTGAGGAGATAAATGTAGAATGTTCTGGTCACATATCTCAAATTTGGTTTATTGTAATTATTTGAAGCCTTGTTCAGTAAAGAGTCTCATTTTCTTTTAAAGGTCGTGGCCGCCCCCCAACGGAGCCCTTGCCTGATGGATGGATCATGACATTCCATAACTCAGGCATTCCTGTATATCTCCACAGAGAATCCAGAGTAGTTACCTGGTCCAGACCTTATTTCTTGGGAACGGGAAGCATCAGGGTATGGATTGGACTTCCATAATCTTGGAAATTCATTACATTTTAAATATTTCTACAGGTGTTTTTTTTTTTTTTTGGTGGTGGTGGTCTAAAACTATCAATGGAACTGATGCTCATGGAGAATTGATCAGTTCTTGTTCAAAGGCCTGACCTAATTTTATTTAGAATATTAGTTTGTATCTGTGCTTGAATAGACCGCATCAGCTCTAGTTTCTTCAATGTGGTTATTATTTTCTATGGGCAAGCAAATGGCATATGTTCTGTATCGCACAAACTAGAGCTGATGGGGGAAACTGGTGCCATTTTTGAATTCAGGAGGTCAAATATATCCAGAAACAGGCCTAACCTTTGAGGTACCAAAATGTGTACTGGCTAGAGTAAGGAACCCTTAGGCAATCAGGTATATTTTTCTTCAATTTTTTTACATAGTGAAGCTATTGAAAAATCTCATTTTTGGACCCTTACTAGTAAACGTTAGGACATACATATACACTTCAGTCATCATTGGAAATGACTTGATTTGGGTTTGTGATCTTATTCTCGTATTTTTAACGTGTAATCTTATACTTGCAGAAACATGATCCTCCTCTGAGTAGCATTCCTTGTTTGCATTATAAGAAAATGAAAGAAAATGAGGAGAGGGAACAAAGCAATGACATCACCCCAAATGGGGAAGTATCGCCTGTTAAGGTATTGGATAAGTCCTTGGAAGTGGACTGCCAGGCAGAGGAACCAGACTCCACGGCTGCTGATTCTGGGAATTTGGAAGAGAGGGAGACTTCTGCGGGAGATGCAGCACAAGGAGCTTTAGGTCAAGTGAAGGCCAAAGTTGAAGTGTGCAAAGATGAATCAGTAGGTAAGTGCTGAAAACTAGTTTGTGGGCTCTGAAAATCTGCAGCCATATATTCTATGTGATGGAGACTAGAAAACCTGTGAGCTGGACAGCTACAATACTGTATGATACCTAGAAAATATTCCCATAATTCAATCCCAGTTGAGTATAGATTGTTTATTTAATTTTTGAGTTTTCAGACAGTATATGAAAAATTTTTAGTGTGCCATCTGTCCAGTACTATCATCCCATTGTTGGGACTTTATATTGTAAATCAACATCAGGTTGCCTACTTTTTTTTCTCCTATCCAAACTATGGCACACATGATGTACAGCTTTATACATGTTAAAACAGCAGTCAGCTCTCATTTCAGATTTCATTGAATCCCTGTCTTAACTAAATGAATATGTAAGCTTTTTTAGCCACATGTGAAATAACCAGGCGGGGATTCTTTCTTCTAGATCTTGAAGATTTTAGACACTACCTTGAAAAGCGTTTTGATTTTGAACAAGTAACTGTAAAGAAGTTCCGAACCTGGGCTGAGAGGCGACAGTTCAACCGTGAGATGAAGAGGAAACAGGCAGAATCTGAGCGACCCATTTTACCAGCCAATCAAAAGCTTATTACCTTGTCTGTACAGGATGCGCCCACCAAGAAAGGTAGGCTTTTTACTATATTCTTTTTGGAATTACTAACTAGAATGTTTGAATTTTTTTTTAATTGAAAAAGTGTAATCATGTCAGACTATATTTTTCTTTCTCCTGTCCCACAAGTTACGAATTATAGCATTATAGTAGTCATTTCTCCTTGGTTTCAATGGAATAATGTGACTATATATAAAATATAAAAATAAATAAATCAAATAAAATAAACTATCATATCAGTATGAACCTTGTTTTGTCTGTACTTCTGTTTCTTACTGTAATAAAGAGCTGGTTTCAGATAGGATAGAGAACTCTCTAAAGTTACCATTGGTGGTTTTTCCTTTATGTTGTCTTTTACCTGCTTGAGGGAAAATACAAGGGTTGTATACTTGTTGGGTATGTATCATGGTTCAGGTCCGTAGGGCAGAACTAAGCAATTTGATGCCTGTGAGTTGTTTTGGGGGTGGGATCTTCGTGAATCTGATTCTCTTGGATTTGGACTGACTGCTTTCGAAGGTACGGCATAGATTTGCGTGGCTTGACTGAAATGCTGCAATTGGCAGGTGTAGTGTTGATCTATTTTTTATGCATCTTTGGGGAACAAGAATTATGTCTGAGAGATGATGAATCCTAAATTATTATTATTATGAGGATGTAATCTTGGAGGTGTTTGGTGATGTATTTATTTCCAACATGTTGTGCTTGGGAATTAAGGAGCTGGTGCCCACATTTTGCTCTCCATTGTTTGGTCCCCGTTGGTGGCTCAAAGGACTTTTCCACTAGACAGTTAGGTTGAAATGCGAGGTAAATGCTTCAGGCGATGCTGCCTATTTAAAAATATTACGTTGGGCTGGATAAATCAAGGGTTAATGCTTGTTCTTCACCGTGGTCCTTGTGTGGCATATGAATGGTGTTGCACTTGCGCAGAAGCCTTGTTTAGAAAGTTCTAGAGCTCAACAGCTTGTTGAGAGCATCCCCGCCTCCTCCCTTCTATTGCGCATGTCCCAAACACCAGGTGACTCTTCCCTCAGATTCGCTTTGGCCACCGATGAAGAAACTCCTCTTCGGTTGTCCTGCTGCTCATTAGCACTCAGTCCTCCCTTAATTTTTTTCTGATCTCCCTTTTTTTAATATTTTACTATTTTAGTTCATCTTTTTACCTGATTGCAAAAAAACACAAATTTTTATTTCCAGTTTTTCATTTTGGCCCTTGCACTTTCCTATCCTCTTATGGCTTTTACAGCTTTTACAGCTTTTAAACGCTGCTCCCTGTGTGAACGCAAGCTGCATTTATGGGACGGCCATTCCCAGTGCCTTTTTTGCCTTGGAGAAGGACATATTGTTGACAAGTGTTCCATCTGCCGAAGCTTCACCTCGCAGACACTGAAGAGCAGGGCTTTCCGTCTAAAAGCTTACTGTTGGGAGCAGTCTCTACAGGTTGCCTCTCAAGCGGCAACTAATCGGCCTCTGTATTCAGCTTCAGTGTCGGTCACCAAGCCTCCATTGGTGCCTTTGACTGACTCGGTACCAGTAGCTGTTCCTACTTCGGTACCAACATCCTCGGCTGACCAAGCAGTTTCCATAACACCAACACCTGTGGCTAAAGTTGCCAACTCTTCAGTGCGGCGCAAAGCAAAGGACAAATCTTCACGTATAAAATCAACGCACAAGAAGCGTGATCAACCTGAGGAAACATCAGACTCTGATGAAGACTCTGCACCGGCGTTGAAAAAGAAATTGAAGCATCCTAAAAAACCTCCGGTATTGGCTTCAGCTGAACAAGCCGTGGCACTGAACCCACACCAGTCCTTGGAGCTAGCGACCACTGTTCATGACACCTCTCCACACTGGATGCTCCTGAATGATATCAACCTCGATCCTTCTCATTCGGAACCAACAACAGTTTGCTGGAGTGATTCTCCCTCTCCTCAATCTCTCCCATCTTCTTCTACCTGGGAAAGGTCTCCCTTTACTAGGGAGTAATGATATGCATTAACCAGGCATTCTTATCATGTCAACGACCCGTGTTCCCATACAGAATCATCTTTCATGTGGACACCGTATCTGGGTTTATTGATGGAGTTTTTGTTATTAGGTTTTAAATCTTTGTTAACTGATTATATGTCTTATGCATTTATGTTCATGTGGTATTATGTCCTAATTGCTGTGTGTTTTTAATTTGTTGTATGTTTTCTGTTGTATTGGAAACGGGCCTGAGTCCCTTGAAGAGATAGGCCAATATATAAATAAAGATTATTATTATTATTATTATTATTATTATTATTATTATTATCTTACATCAATTGATTACCTTTTCTTCAATTACACAGTGACTTACCCACTCTCCTATGGTAAGCTTCTTAGTTGCACATTTGTATAAGGCAGAGAAACCATGAAGAATAATAGCTTGCTTACTTGTAACTAGAATTCTTTGCATGGTCATCTGTGCTCTCACACAAACTCACCCTACCGTCCCCCTTTTGGGTTCTTGACACTTTGTTGGCAAATTTCAAAATTGAGGGAACAGTAGTTTGACACATGGATGTTCCCAACAGGTTGTTGAGCTATAGATTTTTCTATGTGGGGCTTTTGGACAAACCCAAACCCATTTGGTTGTGGATACAGGTGACTGCTCAAAGAATCGGTTACAGTTGCATCTTTTCCCCTCTGAACTCGCAAAGGTTATTAATGCCTAAGCTGCACTGTTTTAGACTTAAAATTGCATTCATGAAATGCTTTTATATTTCTAGAATTTGTTATTAATCCCAATGGGAAGTCTGAAGTTTGTATCCTGCATGAATATATGCAACGAGTCCTGAAAGTCCGACCTGTTTACAATTTCTTTGAATGTGGTAAGTGTGCAACTTAATACAGTCAATCAGGTAATTGTTATATGCGGTGTTTATACTTGATTTGATTCTACAGGTATTAGGCAAGTATAGAATTGACAGTGCTGCATAAAATTTCCTCTAGAAGTATTTGCAGTTCAGAATGTCGACAGGGGTGTACATTTTTCCTGTTGTAATTCTTTTTTATAATACAGTAGAGTCTCACTTATCCAACGTTCTGGATTATCCAATGCATTTTTGTACTCAATGTTTTCAATACATCATGATATTTTGGTGCTAAATTCGTAAATACTGTAATTACTACATAGCATTACTGCATATTGAACTACTTTTTCTGTCAAATTTGTTGTATAACATGATGTTTTGGTGCGTAATGTGTAAAATCATAACCTAATTTGATGTTTAATAGGCTTTTTCTTAATGCCTCCTTATTATCCAACATATTCGCTTATCAAACATTCTGCCGCCCCGTTTATGTTGGATAAGTGAGACTCTACTGTATTTTCAGCTCAGTCAAAATCAAGGCAATTGTTCCCATTAGGCTTATAACCTAAAGTAAAAATAGGAAGGGAAAGGGGGATTGATGGAGAAAAGGGAAACAAGGGGAAACAAGCAAACTTTGACCTGATTCTTAAACTTTTAATAGTACATATTCGGAAATTTAATCACAGAGAAACAGCCCTGAAAACAATGTAACATCAAGACATTGATTGGGTGATGTAGAGTTTTAGGTTGTAAAATTTAGAGATGTATTCTGAAGACAACTTGTGCCCTCATACTTACATAAGCTGTTAAAATTATATCACTTGAGGAATATTAACATTTCAAAAATTACTTTTGGAGTAGTTCTGTCACATTAAGATAATTCTGAAAAATGCCAATTTTTGTATAAACTTAATTCAGAACAATGTTTTGAACGTCTCAGTAATAAAGAATTAGGGCTTGTTGGATGTAACACAATGAAATGTTATATAATGTTTTTTCTCCTTGCCCTCGATACAATCACCCCCATTGATTTACTAGATATTTGTTAAGATTTAATATACTCACACTGTTACGAGTACCCTACCCACTCCCTTTTCCCTACCATACCTTTAGAAAAAAATATATTTGGAAATGCTTAATAAAAATGGGATCAAAATCAAAAGAATTAGGGTTTGTTTAGAATCTTGTGTTTTGCAGTGTTTCTTTCCTCCCTCTTTACAGAGAACCCAAGTGAACCTTTTGGAGCCTCTGTTATTATTGATGGTGTCACATATGGGGCAGGAACTGCAAGCAGCAAGAAACTTGCCAAGAATAAAGCTGGTAATACATACATAAGTACTACCTGTTGAATGTTTTTGAGTGATGGCTAGTGCCTGTTTGACAGCTTTCCACAGAACAATGCTTGTCAAGCTCCACCATACTTAACAGAACCTACCTCCTTATAAGTTGTTCTAAGATGAATTGCTTTGTGGAAACTGACTATAATTTCCATGCTTGGTGAAAATAAAATAGGCATTAAGTGCCCAGTTTGAAGTTAGCACTGCTTTTTAAAAAGCCAGTAGACTAAAATTCTCTTTAAAAATACATTTTGTGATCATCTGACTTCTTGGAAAAAAAGATAGATTGGCTGAATAAATGCTTGCACCAGGACCCTAAGTGTTTCAATGATTTATTTGTATAGCTCGAGCCACACTGGAAATCCTAATTCCTGACTTTGTGAAACAGACCTCTGAGGAAAAGCCCAAAGATAGCGAGGAACTGGAGGTATGGTTTGCTATACAGTCCTTTGTGTGGCCACCTGGCAGTTGGGTTTGCATGCATACTATGTATACAGGTTTACAATTTAATGGGATCTGACCTGCTGTTGCAAAATGCCATACGGCATTAATATGCCTTAAAATACTTGCAAGATGTCTAGCCGTCCCTCTATATCCATGGATTCTGCATCTTTGGCTTTAAAATATTCCCCACTCCCAAAAGCAAACCTTGATTTGACTGTTTTATATAAGGGCAACATCCCAGAGCCAAATCCCAACAGATGCCTAGGGCTCACTGTATATCCAAATGAAGCTTTAAAGGTGTTTGGCTGTAACATTTAAATATCTCAAAGACTACAGAACAGGGTCAAACATTAGTTTATACTTGAGGACCAAGCATTTTGTTTGACTGATACTGATATAACCATTTTATCCATAGTTATTACTGCATTTTATTGAGTATTTTAATTAATAGGGGTTTTTATATTGGTTTTGAGTACATAAGTTATTGACATGGGTATTGTTTACAATTTATATGTATTTTACTGTATTTTGTGTTAATTGTTTTATGGTGTTTTACTATATTTGTATATTCCTTTGCACCACCATGTGCCTGTAAGCTACTGCAAGTCCCTTTTGGGAGATGGTGGTGGGATATAAATATAGCTATTATTATTATTATTGATAGGTATTTTATTATTAAATGACAATAATGCTCATTTTGTTGCAGTATTTCAACCATATCAGTATTGAAGACTCACGGGTATATGAGCTGACCAGTAAAGCTGGACTTTTATCTCCATATCAAATCCTTCATGAGTGCCTTAAAAGGTAAGCTTGGGTGCTGCGCGTGTGGTTTATTAATCAGTAGATGCTCTTAAACCATAATTTCCTTAATACTGAGTGCTAGGAGGAAAACCTTTTAATTAATAACGCCTTGAATATGTTAAGAATCATATCCGTTCTTCCATTTTTCCAATGGGGACGGCATTGTTGGACTCAAGAGTTGAAGTCAGCCTTATCTAATATTATTGGTAATATTACATGTAATATATAATTAATATTATTATATTGTATTATTATTAGTATAATATTGTATTGCATTATAATATTATCAATATATATTTATATATATACAATATATGTTTATAAATTATTGTATATTATATTGTGTGTATATAATAATAAATAATAATAATTTTGTAGACCATGCAGCATATAATAAGAATAATTTGTAGACCATGCAGCATATAATGCCTTCTTTTATATGCAAATACAATGAATACTTCTAGGAAAGGTCAGTAATTTGGTTATTTCCCCTCGAAGGGCTCACATTTAGCTTTGCAAACATTCAATGCCATGTGCAATAACACAATAAAACATTAAAACAGTTAAAAATAAACAAACACCTTGGCTAAAACATAAATTAGTCAAACATCATAAATAACACATTGAATAGTTAACATAGTTTCTGTATTTTATTTTAAATGGTTGATTTGTTGTACTTTGTTTTTAAAGGCATTGAATTGTTGCCTATGTTGTGAAGCCGCCTTGAGTCCCTTCCAGGGTTGAGAAAGGCGGGGTAAAATAAATTATAAATAATTATAAATATAAATAAATTATAAATAGCCATAAATAAATTTAAATGGCTATACAAATATAAAAATATAGCTCTTCAATAAGTTAGGGGAAGTCTCTCAGTCTCTTAGATAGGGTTATCTTGCTTTAAGATAAAGCTCCTCACAATATCCTCTCTGTTCTTAAGAAATCATGGCATGGGTGACACATCCATAAAGTTTGAAGTCATTCCTGGTAAAAATCAGAAGAGCGAGTATGTCATGACGTGTGGGAAACATACTGTGCGTGGCTGGTGTAAGTATGGCATTTTCTTTGGGCAAAATCTTGTTTGTTTTAATTGGTTTGCATTGTCTAGCTGGCACCTGATTCAGAGCTTTCCCAGACCTGTCTTTTGTGTTCATCCTTTGCATTATGTGTACACAGGCTCAATGGCCTTAAGGGTCCTTGTTTCCAGCAAGGGAGGGGACATTATGTTAGATCAACTTTTTTGTTGCTGCAGAAATATTAGCAATGAAATACAAGAGCCATTATAGTAGCTAAACTCGACATGGGTGCAAAATTCCATTTAGTATGTGAACCTGACTTTGAGACTTTGTTTCATGGTGATTTTAGGTAAGAACAAGAGAGTGGGGAAACAATTGGCTTCTCAGAAGATCCTTCAGTTGCTGCACCCCCATGTCAAAAATTGGGGCTCTTTATTGCGCATGTATGGAAGAGAGAGCAGTAAGATGGTCAAGCAGGTAAGAGTCATGTCTTGTTTGCTTTGCAAGCTACTTAAATGCCTTTGTTTGCTACAGTCGGCTTCTGTTGTTCATTCTCTTGTCACCGGCTGAAGCAATAAAACCACTTTGATTTTCATGTGTCCTCTCTTGTAAAGGAATTGATGAACTGACCACTGAAATGAACTTGCATAACAAAAAAATTGCATGGTGCTTTTTTTTTAAATGATCTTAATCCTGACGAAAATGAGAAAGTGCAATTGAGCACGCTTCATTTCTTTTTCCAGGAGACTTCTGACAAAAGTGTGATTGAACTTCAGCAGTATGCCAAAAAGAACAAACCAAATCTCCACATACTGAATAAGTTACAGGAAGAAATGAGAAAGCTGGCACAGGAAAGGGTGAGTGGCTGCTTGCGGCCATACATTGCTGTTCGGTGCTTGGGAACACTTTGTGAAAGTCAGCGATGGTTTTGTCTGGCAAACTTCCTCCCTGATTGCTACTTAACCATGTGTCAGATCTTTTTGAGTAGTAGTTATTTATTTATTAGCAGTATTTATATTCCGCCCATCTCACCCCGAAGGGGACTCCAGGCGGATCACAATGCACATATACATGGCAAACGTTCAGTGCCATTAGACATACGACATATAGACAGACACAGAGACAATTTAACATTTTCCAGCTTCATGAGCGTATGCTTGATTCCGGCCACAAGGGAAGACGCTGCTTAATCGTCCACTTGTGACACCGAGTCCTTGATGGGAGTACTTCCTCATTCCTTTCCACATGCTGCTAGCAGTTTATTGGCATTGTAAATTAGTTAAATTAGCCTCCCCGCATAAAGCAGTGCCTAGAATTTTCTACTAAACAGATGCAACTGTTTTTCGAGCTGCTTAGGTGGGCAGCGAGCTAGGCTATTAACGGTCGGGCACTCAATCCGACCCGGGCTTAGAAACTCATGACCTGTCAGTCAGTAGTGATTTATTGCAGCTGGCTACTAACCAGCTGCGCCATAGCCTGGCCTATATCCCTAAACTATTTAGGTATAGTTTTTAATTCTTTTTCTCAGCTTGTTTGAGTTGATGGTGTCAGTAGATCCCCAGCTTCTCACATTGAAAGTTGATTAAAAAATTGGTTAGTCATTACATTTGGTCATGTGGCCTTGTGTTATTAAGCCGACTCAGCTTGCCTTAGTTCTATGGAGAGGATGGGATTCTTTGCCTGATGTCTCTTTCATGCCAGAAACAATGTTCCAATTTTCTGTGGCTTGAAATAGCATCCATTTTAATAATAATAATAATAATAATAATAATAATAATAATAATAATAATGCCTGATCTCCCTGGGGAGGGAGTTCCACATCCGAGGGGCCATCACCGAGAAGGCTCTCTCACTCGTCCCCACCAACTGTGCTTGTGAAGGCGGTGGAAGCGAGAGGAGGGCCTTCCCCGGCAGATCTTGCAGCCCGCGCCGATTCATAGGGGAAGATGTGATCATGAAGATAGCTCGCACAGCCCACCCTCCTCCCCTTTTTCCACACTTGCGCCAATAATTTCTAGTGCTGGATTAGATACTGAGAGGAATATGGTGCAGTTGCATGTAAGTTCACAAAGAACTTCAGCTATAGGTAAGTGATCTGTTCCTGCTGTTTTGTGCAAAGTCAATCCATCTTATGTTTGCTGTTATCGAGCAAGATAGGTTAGGGAGAGGCAGATGGTGATGGTATGAGGGTTATCCAGAAAGGATGTTACGTTTTGGAATTAAAAATGAACAAAGTATAGGAGAAAACATTTACCATATGCAGTTGAAAGCCACACCCAAATACCACTTCTCAACATAGTCCCCATTCAAATCTAGGCACTTATCATAGCGATGAAGGAGCTTAGCAACTCCTTCCCCACCAAACTCTGCCGCTTGCATCCTCAACCAGCCGATCACCCCTTTCCGCAGCTGCGCATCGTTGCCAAAATGCTGCATTGAGGACGCAAGCGGCAGAGTTTTGTGAGGAAGGAGTTGCCAAGCTCATTCATCATCTATATTTGAACGGCGACTATGTTGAAAAGTGATATTTGGGTGTGGCTTTCAACTGCATATGGTAAATGTTTTCTCCTATACTTTGTTGATTTTAATTCCAAAACGTAATCTACTTTCTGGATAACCCTCGTATTATTATTATTCCTTCATTTGTCTTGTAATTGCGATATCATACGGCTGCGCATCCCAAAGCCTGAATTTCTGTTTTTCAAATGTTGAGCACATTAATGTACGGTGATATTTGACTTCTTGCGTTTTTTAGGAGGAAACCCGAAAGAAACCCAAGATAACAATTGTAGAATCCGCTCAGCCCGGCAGCGAGCCCTTGTGCACTGTTGATGTGTGACCACGAAGCGTAATCATTGGGGAGCAATAACACAAGCGAAGGAAACTAGCTTTCCCGACACCTTAAGAAATCGATTTTTGCCTCTGAATGCAAAATAACAATCCAAAACAGCTTCAGATATGCATTGTTTGTTTGCATCATTAGGGCAATAGTACTGAACTTCACCTTTTGTTAATCGTGTGCATTTATTCAAGGGAATAATCAGTGTGTGGGCCAGGCTTGTTGGCACAAGAGAAGCATTAACTTGCCCTTTTCTTCCCCTTTCCCCCCGCCCCCCGCAGTATCCATGCTGTTTCTAATGGATGTGCCTGGAATTGATTACAAATGTATAACATAGGAATATTACTGAACACTTTCTTGCGTGGTTATGCTGACAAACTCCCCCACTCCCTCACCCGTATATAATATGCACTGTAAGACACTTTCGATAGCTACGTTTGGGGGGGGGGGGGAGTGTTCCTTAGCGTCACGAAGGTTAAGCCAGTGATAAACGTGAGCAGTCATAGGATTTTAAAGAACTATCCTGGCACGCTAACCTCCTTTAGACAATAAAATGAACACGTGGCAATATTGAGCACCAAAGTGTCCCCCCCTTTAATTATTGGGTCTCTTTCCTTTCAAATGCAGGAGTGATGAATGTTTACGTGCAAGGCGAACGAAAGAGTAGGCTCAATGCAGTGGACCTTGGGTTCTCTGTATAGGAGAGTCTTCCACAAAATGCACCAGAGTCAGTGCAATGGATGGAGCTGGGAGACATCTGGATGGATGAGGTGTATCCCCTTATCATTGCCCCAGGGTTGTAGAATGAGCTGTTTTCCTTAAGTAATCTCCAGCTCTGCTCCCAAGTTCCTTGCCTTTCCTCAAAGGCTTTAGTTCACGAATAGGTGCATTTTCAACCACAGTTTTCCATCCCACTGATGTCCACTGTTGCCCTGAACTAAGGTTCACTCATGGACAAATGCTGCAATTTACCGGAGTTTTGGCAGACTTTTTTTTTTAAAAATCATAGAAACAATATAATTTCTTTACAAGCTATCCAGAATATTTAGTATTCAAAATAAATCATAGGAAAGAAGAAATAAAGCTGTAAGCATCACCAGTAAGAATAGATTCTCATATTAGTCATAGCTTTTATGCAAGTGCTGTATATACTCAAATATAAGACGAGGCACCTAATTTGACCACAACAAACTGGGAAAAGGCATTGACTCGAGTATAAGACAAGAGTGGGAAATGCAGCAGCTACTGGTAAATTTCAAAAAATCAAAATAGATAACAATAACGTTACACTGATTTATATAAAACTAATTTAAGTAGGTTAAATGTTTTCAGGTATTTACATAAAATTGTAATTTAAGATAAGACTGCCCAACTGATTACCATATATACTCGAGTATAAGCCAACCTGAATATAAGTTGGCCAGGACCCTGACTCGAATATAAGCTGAATAACAGATCTGAATAGCAGGAGAAGCACAGATTTTCCAGCAAGGAAAAAGTGCCCCTCTGCTATCTTGATTATTGTGTGCCTTCAAGACAATTTTGACCTATGGGGATCCTAAGGGTGTCTCTCGCTGGGCTTTTCAATGTGATTTCACCATCATTGAAATGGCATGGAATCATAGAATCACAGCGACCTGGTGGGCCATCCAGTCCAACCCCATTCTGCTAAGAATCAGGAAAATCGCATTCAAAGCACCCCCGACAGATGGCCATCCAGCCTCTGTTTCAAAGCCTCCACCACACTCGGGGCAGAGAGAGAGTTCCACTGCTGAGCAGCTCTCTTTCACAGTCAGGATGTTCTTCCTCATGTTCAGGTGGAATCTCTTTTCTTGTAAATACGTAAGATACACCTGCAATTTGAAGATGTACCCCATTTTTAGGGATATTTCTATAGGGAAAACCCCCTCTTATAATTGAAGAAATACAGTCATAATTAAGCATAAATAAATACTTCCCTTTTCCTTACAAGACAGCAGATGCAAGGGTGATGAATCATGCACTGAAGCTTTGGCTGGCCTTGCTTCGTAGGGGTTTGGACAAATTCCTCGTGATTTTTAGTGATCCATTTCTCATCTCAATCTTTTGGCAGCTAGCTCTGGATGTTTAGCATGGCGTTTTAGCAGTATCCCCGCCTCGGTGGCCACAATCCTGCAATTGCCACAGCGTAGTGTAAGTATCCATTGGCAGAGTTACACTAGATTTGCTCGACGCAGGGCTGATACAAGACAGTACCGTTTCACAATGGATGTTCAGCTGTGGGTACTTTTCTGCCACTGCAGGCCCACTCTCAGCTGGCTACAACCATTGTGCAATGTCAACATAACAACAATGCATGCGTTGCGTGATTTACGCCTGCATATATCACAAAATGATATGTCTTCCAGTACTTCTTGTATGCCTGCGGAAATTAGTCTTTCCAGGAGTCCTATCTACTTTAGGCAGTCACAGTTAAGCCATATCTGCCACGTTGTCTTCCCCAGATGATGTATGTTCAGACATTTCATAGAATCCTAGACTTAGACGAGACCCCATAGACCCTGACTTTCTAGAGAGCAGGTTGTGCCTCCATCCCACCCGAAATGTCTTACAGCTCCACCCAGAGAATGGGCATTGGAACTCCAAATGAGAGCCCATTGGAGGTGCAATGGAAGAATCCAGACCCCACTTGCTCTTACGTAATATTAAATCATGTATATTGTCATCCTTTTGGTGAATTATGATGGGACAAGTCAAGAATGACGGCATCACCACTTATTTATATGGTTCTTGCAGAGGTCAGAATTTTGACAATTGTGATTCAAAACAAAATTCTGACCTCATCATGTGTGTCTTCTGATGCAGGATCTTGGCCATAATGTACCGGAGAAGTGGTGAGGCCTTCCTCGTACTCTGTCCAACAAATTCTGCTCCAGCAATGTATTTTGTGCTTTATAATGGGCAAAAGGGAGGGTAGAGCTGAACACTACATAGAGAACCAGAGCACACATTCCTTGCCTTTATGAGTGGCAATGCTCCTTCCAGATGCTTCCATCTTGCCACCCTGGTAAATCCTCGTTGCCCAATATATAGTCTTAAAAACCCTATTCCTAGTGGAGGTTGGTAACACCACTGGGGTAATTTGTGCGTGTCTTTAAAGCTTGCCACTAGTGAGTAGTTTCTGCTGTGCATATTATTAGAAAATAAACCAGGAGACGTCAGGGAGATCTTCCATAGGTTTTGCAACTAGCACTTCTAATCCAATACAAAAAAGAGCTAAACGTTTTAGAGCTGCAGACAGATGTCCCTTTTCTGAAATACCTCTGAATATAATGTCTGACAGAGGACATGGACGGGAAGTAAGGCATCGGGGTAATTGTTAATTGCATCTTTTCCATTATGTTAGTGAGCTACTTACTGTATATACTCATGTATAAGTCGAGGGCAGGTTTGGGGTCCAAAATTATGTATTTTGAAATGATGTATGGATAAGAACGGGATGGTTCCCTTTTTTTGATACAGTACTCGCATTGACCTGTGCATAAGTTGACCCAGTTTTGAGGGGTTGTGTTTTTTACTAAAAGTTCCAGACGTATACATGAGTGTATATAGGGTAGTTAGAAATGTGGATTAACATGAAGGGGGATATTTGTAAAATGGTAAGTTAACCGTAGGCTACCTTTAAATGCTTGGTAAGCCAATTCTTTATCTTCCCGAGGGCACCTTTCACCATCTAAGATGAAATCTGGGAAACTGTAAGCTATGGTTTGGGATCTTAAGAGTTGGAAGGGATCCTAAGGTCCATCCAGTCCAACCCCCTTTCTCCTTGGCAGGAAAACACAACTGAAGCACCCCTGAAAGATACTCATCCAATTGTTTAGAGAGATCACCACCTTCCAAGGCAGCCTCTTCCACCCAAACTATTCTTACAGTGAAAAAAAATCCATTGCTCTTCCTAATGTTTTGGTGGAATCTCTTTTTTTGCAATTTGAATCTATTGATGTGTGTTCATGTGCTCTTTTTTATAACATCCCTTCAGATGTTAAAAACACATGCTCTTGACAGGTCACGCTCCTAGTCGGGTGAACAGAACTGCTTAGCAAATGGTTGTTTCAATTGACCTGTATTTCTTAACACTCGGTACTGGAGTGCACAATGTCTTCATAGGATATTATTTGTAATAAACAAGCATACGGGAAACCAAATTCATTGAAATGCCTGAAGTGATATTGTACTGTATTTCTCTTCTGAACCAGAGGAGGCAAATTACTGGAACGCTCTCAGCTGTAAGCCTGTTTTTACTGTATCATGCATAGCCTTCGTAGTCTTGGCAGGAACCGTGCGCGCTAACATTGTGACTCGCAGCTACTGCTATTTCGCTTCTTAGAATTCCGGCTTCCCTCAGAACTTGCCACGCCCTGCAAAGCATTTTCTCTTTTAGAACATGATTCAGTACATCTCTCCGGAGGACAGGATTTCGAGTTCATCACTGTTCTAAATGCACTGCCCCTGTCTGGCTTAAGTCTGTATCTTTCTACATAACTGATGCAATACTAAAAACGTTACAGGCTTCCCTGACTTTTTGAAGGTGTTTACATCTGTGTATCAGTTCATATTTGCAGGAAATAAAGTCCTTTAATGGTAACTAATTCTTCCCACTTCGAAGTGGGCAAGACTCAGCCCTGTAGCTGCAACTCCCATCATCCTTCACCATTGTCTATGCTGCCTGGGGCTGATGGGAGCTCCAGTACAGCGCCTGGAGGGCTGCCCTTGGCCTGCTTCTGTTTGATACATCCTCCCCTTCCATACAACTCTCTGCTGGATTGGAATTATTTTGCCGGCTACCTGCATAATATCCATAGATATTGATGCCCTCCTGACCACCTTGCTTTAGTTTTACCTCAGTCGGGCAAGATAGAAATCCTGCAGAGATGACCACTGCCCTTAAAAACATCCAGATGTGTCACTAATGAACCAAAGGCTAGTACAAAATTATGCATTCTTTTACAAAAACAGATTGACACGTTGTGCTGCAGCCTCTTTGGCAAGATGTTTAGACAATGCGCAATAACTGCTGGAATAAATCATGTAACTGCTGTCGTCACTGTGAAGTATTTTTTTTGTATTTCTGATGTTTACTATTGTTTGAGGTGTAAACAGTCATGCATTTGCACATAAGCACAAGCTGCTGTGATATAGCATTAACTTTGGCTTCTGCATGAATACTTCTGCAGTGTGATTCAAGACATCCAGAAGTGTGGTTCTTGTAACTCCCGTGTGTTTTTCTTCTAATTAATCGGCTGTAATTGTTTAAAAATCTTAACAATGACTAAAGGAAAGCATCATGAAGCCCCTCTCCCCCTTCGTAGTGCACTACATTCATGTGACTGTATTTCACTTAACAAGCAACTGTTCTGGTCTCTTGGAAAGCTACTTTACAAATGTATGTGTTGCTTGAAAACTGTAAGATACTGACTTCTTTGAATGTTTAATCCTGAGTGGGAGTTACTAACTTTGGTAGATCAGATGCTACCCTTTTAGACTCACTAAAGCCCAGCCACTTTCATGTTTGGCTTCCCAGTTGCTGGGGAGATCCGTGAGTATCCAACCATCTGCACATTTGCAAAAATATTTCCTTCAAGCCCCATTTATCTCTGGTATTCTTGGTTTGGGTGGGAAAACTGGGGAAATCTGTCTGTGGGAACAGTTCCAAATTAAGCCCGTCTAGTCTGCCATTTGGGGCATCTTGCAGTGATCAAGTACACTATTGTATTTTGAAATATGAATGTGACCAACTTGATGTTACTGGGTGCTGTATGAATTGTATGTTGAGTGCACTTCCTTGATGCCAGTGCTCGGTTTGTACAACTATAAAGCCTCCTTCATGAAGCCTCTGTGTTAAAGCCTTTCCATTTCTTGTGTGTTTCCCAAATATTAGTTCTGAGCAATAAAGTTTGATATTGCATAACTGTAACTCATACTGATCTTGTTCTTTGGCTGCTTTCTCTAAAATACGTATCTCAAATTCAATGTATGTGGGCCAAATGTGGCTTACAACATCGTTTTATGTGGCCCTCCAGACACAGTACCCTAACTCTTGTATTCCTCATCATCAGATGTCATGACTACAACTGATGGGAGTTGGGATACAGTCACATCTAGAAGGCTGTTTAGAAAGGATGGTGGGGTTTAGCTTTAGATACAAGGCTTGTGGATATGAGGTCTGACTTTAAAGTGTTCTTCAACCTTTTCCCTTAACCTCAGAGACACAAGTGCAGTTGGGTTGCAATTCCCAACATCCCCACATTCCCATGGAGGATAATCAAAAGGGATGGGAGCTATTGTTCAGTAACATCTGGGGACCCAAACCGGGTAAAAGCAAATATCGAAAATAGTTGGCCTGCTATATCCATGATTCTCCATCCATGGATCCAATGGCCCTTTGAAAGCAACCATCAGGCTGATGGGACTCTCAATTAAAATGAGTCTGACATCTCTGGTCTAAAGGGTGTTTCTATCATTAAATAAAATTTAATATCTTGAAATACAATGGTTATCCTGTCCGGAAAGAGCCCAGCAAATCAGCCTGATTGGGTAAAAGGCCTGGCTGTTGAGAGAGCCAAAGATTTTGGGGGCCAACATTTGTTCATTAACTACTATAAACAAACATCTCCAGCAGTTACAAGCCTGTAAACTCAGTTCATTCCCACGCCATTGAGTTCCCTATGGAAGGTACTGTTTCCCCCGTACAATGCCAGTACTCTATCCTCAGTGTTAAGAGTATTGGCATAGCTCTGTAACCATAATTTTTTTTTCAAATCTCTAGTTGTAAATTAAGGGTTATATTTGAATAACTAGAATCACACTTTGATGGAAGAAGCTCCCTAAGTCACAGCCATCAGCCGATCCAGTAGGGCTCGTTTATTGTTAGTTATATTGCTCTGGACTACAAGCTTCTACAGTGCTCCTTTGCATTTGAAACACTTATTGCATGACTTAGGTGTTTTGCATAAAACAGTACATAGACGCTACAAAGGTCTTCCTACATCAGACTTTTGTCTGTGCCAAGTTTAGATTTGTCCCTTGAAGTGTAGGCACCATTCTGAAGTCTCAGGAACTGATCAGCTGTTTAGCTGTTCTGGAAGGAGAAAGCACCGGCAACTGGAAGTAACACGTTTAACATTAAAAACTGAAAAGAGATGGCTTATAGGAAAAGGCTAAACCATAGCCATCACGAACTGGAAGATTCTGCAGTGGTGCTCACGTTTGGCAGTTCTGTCTTCTCTTCCGTAGAAACTGTTGCATCCGATTTTGCAGATGGAACATCAGTTGTGCTCAGGGGGTCTATTCTTTCAAAGAACAGCAGCAGCTCATAGTGCATAGTATGAGGGAAGAGGTCCACTGCCATTGCTCTCACGGGGCGGAAGGGGCCTCCTTTGACACGATTGGATGGTGCCCTGCAAAGGCTGGCAGAGAAAATGATATGTACCAACTGATGGGTAAGGTGGTCCTTCCTCTTCAAAGCCACTCATTGCAGGTACAGTGACATTTACACTTGCATTCAACTGATAACCCAAAAAGAGATCTCTGAGGTAGTCTAAGTATGGTTATGGGGGGCATGCAATGTAAACATCTCACCAACACAGGGAGAAAGGTAGAGTATATATAAGGCTAACAGTAATAGTAATAATAATAATAATCTTACTCAATAAAGTTGTTCATGGCAGCTCGGGGATTGCAGGACACATAAATGAGCTTCTTTAAGTGTTCGGACTTTCGGATGGCAAGAATGACTTTGGAATCTGGAATGTTACATTTGGACAAACACTAAAATTAGACTTTAGCAAAACTGGGCTGCTTAGTGCTCTCTCACACTGCAAACCTGTATTTCCTCACATAATAGTCTCAATAGTGGTGTCAGTATTTCTATTTCCCACCCTTGATTTACTGGTGTTAAGCCTCCATTCACTCACTTATCTGTCTGCCCACTCAAAGACCCACCTGCATGCTTCACTCACTCACCTGCCCATCCGTTTGCCCGCCCAAAGGCCCACCCTCCCACTCACTCATTCAGTCGCTTCTCCATCTCCTGGTTCTCTCTACCCTCCCACTCACTGCCCCATGCACTCTTATGCATTTAGTTGGTTGCCCATTTATCTGCTGACCACTCCCTTCCAAGAACATTACTTAAAGCAAAGGGGATGGTCAGCAAATGGATGGGCAACTGAGTAAGAGAATGAGTGACTGGAAGGGTGGTTCTCACACCTCACTGTCTTTTCACATTACTGGCTTTAAAAGTTGAACCCTCTGAAGTCTTGCAGTTGACCTTTCCAACTCACAGAGCTAATACTGGTATTCAAATAATAATATGAGTTCAGAGTTTAAAGGCTAGCATGTAGATCAAGAAACAGCTAAATTCAGATGCTGCCAGTGCCTAGCTTTGACTGCCAGCAGTACATGGCCCTGTTTACTTCCGCTACAACTGCTCACAGCGGTCTCAAACCTCTGACCTAAATCCAAAGTCACTACATCAAACTTACGTAGCCCTGCGCGGGGAGGATCCACAACCGTAATACAATTCTGCAATGCTAAGGAGTTCACTAGCTGAGGAACAAGATCTTCAGCTTTTCCACAGTAGAATTCAACGTTGTTTAGATCTGAGAGTGAAAAACAGCATAATGGTTTTGTACTCATCCAAGCGATGCTGATTCAAATACACGCCATCACAATTCCCCTGTACTGGTATCTAATACCTTGCACATGTCAGTTTGGTGTTTATTCCACTGGCCAACATACATTTTGGTGCCTCAAATGTTAACCCTGTTTCTGGGTATGTTTGAACCTGGTCTGGGTTGGATAAACTACTCAAAAACCTGCCAAAGTACAGAACTCTGGGCGAGACAGTTGAATCCATTGCTGACTTTGGATGGTTACCACCCATTTTTAGCCTTGCTGTTTCATGTACAGCCAGGAAAATGAAAGCAAAATCCATATTACAAGCACCAACTGTCTGCAGTGATGGATGTCAGGTCATGGCATCAAAAAGCACACAATGAGCTCCACTGTTTTACAGCCAAGAGTTATGCAGAAATGATAACTGTTTAAAAGCTTCTCAGAGCTGTTTTACCATGGAAACTCTTAAAATGTGGCAATTTGAATGCCACATCATTCTCACACTACAATGCTGAGAGACTTTGGTCCAGGAAATAATTTTGTTCTCATTGTTGGTACATGAAATCTCTAATAAGAGATCTAAAATTCAGGACAGCTGGCCATATGTTGCCGTTTACCAACCGTTAAGCTGAGCGTTCACTTTGGCATCTTCCACTGCTTCTTGGCAAAGTTCAATTCCGATAACTTTCTTTACTTTCTGCAAAATACAAGGGGCAACACGGCGTTCAAAGGAAGAAGGCGTATGAGGGAAAGAAAAGGGGAAAAGGAAAGAAAGATAGAAAAGAGAGAGGGAGGTGTATGAGGGAAAGGGAGGAAGGAAGAAAAGAGCCACAAAGAGAGCTCTTTGCCATATTGACATGGAGACTCCTATGGCCAAGCACCATTTTGGCCAATACCTGTTTCTCAAATGACAACCAATTCAAGAGACAAAAGGCGAAGTACCTAACGGTTCAGTCCCCCGCATCAGGTGTGTTCTTTTACCTTGGCCAGGGTGATCCCAATGGTTCCAGTTCCGCAGCAGACATCCAGCACTGTTGTCTCGGGTCCGACTTGGGCCCAGTCCTGAATGGCTGAGTAGAGAACCTCAGCGGCCTGAGTGTTCACCTATATGATGCCAAGATATGGAGCAATCGTATCAGTATTCCGCCAGGAGAGAGCACCTCCACAAAGTGTAAAATCGAAGGCTTGATAGGAATATTGCTCTGATCACTAGCTATAATGCATCCAAACTAATCAAGAATTGCCAACTCAGGAGGCGGCGGCGACAGATCAACCAGAGGGAACCAAACAAGCAGATGTTTATGGACAGAATGGTTCTGTGGATATCCCCGAAGCACAAAAACAGGCCCAGGTTGGTCTTCAAACCGAGGAAAAGGGAGGCATTTTATCTAGAACTCCAGGGGAGAGGTTGACACTTGCAAAATTGCTCAAATAAACCCTGCATGAACTGTTTATACTGTAAACTAAGACCACGTCATTGGGAGAAACATGCAAAAATCAAACGAACAAATTGCTAACTCAAGGATGGTCTCTTGTACAAGGAAAAAACCATCAATATTATTTTTTTGTGATACAGTAGAGTCTCACTTATCCAACATAGAGAGTTGGGGAACGTTGAACCCTCAACCCAAGTGGACGATTTCAGTCTTGCCAGTAAAAGGCTTATATATACGTATACACAGATACACACACACACACACACACACAGAGTAGAGTCTCACTTATCCAAGCTAAACCGGCCGGCAGAACGTTTGATAAGCGAATATGTTGGATAATAAGGAGAGATTAAGAAAAAGCCTATTAAACATCAAAATAGGTTATGATTTTACAAATTAAGCACGAAAACATCATGTTATACAACAAATCTGACAGAAAAAGTTCATTACACATTAATGCTATGTAGTAATTACTGTATTTACAAATTTAATAACAATAATAATAATAAGTTTATTTATATCCCACCTCCATCTCCCCCGAAGGGGACTCGGGGCGGCTTACAGCAAAATCAAAATACAAGCAATGATAAAATATGAAACATCCAAGGACAACAACAAAAACAAAAAAATTAGCACCAAAATATCACGATATATTGAAAACATTGACTACAAAAATGCGTTGGATAATCCAGACCATTGAAGTGAGTGTTGGATAAGTGAGACTCTACTGTATTTGCAACTATATTTTAAAGCTAGTTCTGTATCTGCATTATTTTCTGATACCCTATCCAAAGCTTGTTATTTTTTTCAAAGTCACCGAAGCAAACATCACAGTAGTTTCACAAATAATTGTGGAAAATATGCAGGCCTTCAAACTGTGAACTTCTTCTTTAACAATGACCCTACTGAAATACGTCAAATCTTATATTCATTTATTATTTATTTATTTACTATACTTTTACCCCACCTTTCTCACCCCGGAGGGAACTCGGGGCAGCTTACAACATGGCAAGTCTAGGACTACAACACTTTTAGGAAGCTTACTTGGAAAAAGGCATGGGGGGAAATCCGGAACCTCATCCCAAGCAAATCTTCATAGATGTACTTATTACCAGCAACGTGCTCCAATGCTAAATCTTCACGATTGGGTGATTTTCTGGAAAAGGAGGATAAAGGGGGAAATGGTTTTTAATCATGGCCACTGAGGGCATCCAGATATGTTAAATTACATTCAAATTAGCTTAATAGGACCAAAACTGTTGCTTGGAGACCTGAGAATTTTATAATGGTTTTCATTGCCAGGTTGGCCCTCTAAAGCATTGCACTTTGTGGATTCCACTGTTGTTACATTCCCCTTTGAGAAACCGTGCTTACTTTTGACCTTCTTCAACAAAATACAGGGATGTTATGCCACTCTCTTTTCCGGCACCTTCCATGAAGTACTTTGCCACAGAGGTTTGCAGTTCAGTGAGCCCTTCTTTGCTTACTTTCTATATTTCAAAAGACAAAAAGCGCTCAGACGTTTGGGAATTTCATAGGCTTCAAAGAACACATTAGGTTATTAATGTTTGCAGTAAGGGAGAATTAAGGGGAAACACTGTAAATCTGTATACGACAAATACACAGTCTTCCACATTTTGCAAGGGGAGGAGTTCAACACAGTACACCCCAGAGTCAGAAACTATTTTTAAAAAATGTTTAGGCCCCACAACACATGAGTGACCCTCTTATTACATATTTTGCATTCTGTACCTGTGGATTAAAATAAACAATGGCCATGATGTCCTGATTCCTACTGATGCGAACGGTCAGCTGTCTCCAGTGGCCTTCATAGGTTTCAGGACTGTAAACATTGTATGGTGTAGACCTGAAAATTTTAAAACTTTAATTATTAAAGTTAAAATGCTACAGATATTCCTTCTGCATTGAACACATGACCATTTTCAATAGGCTTTATAAACTAGAAACAGACACAAGGGATCAGAAAACACGTTACAGTCCCCATCATTCACCCCATCATTCATACCCACCTTATATAATCTTGAAAAGCTTTTGCTACTTTCTTCACAACAGCAGGAATGTGAATAGTCTCAAAAGGTTCCACTACAGCACACGTTCCGCCCTTGTATTTGCCAAGACGAAAACCCACAGTTTTGTCTTCTTGATTCAGGCCTATGCCAATCAGAAATTCACATTTGTTGCGATATTCAGTCTAAACACAAAATAAGAGGAAGTTCAGAACACCAGTTCAACTGCTTTAGGATACTCCATGCTTCCTAGCTGCATCCATCCAGAAATATCACTTTCAATGTGTCAGTTTATTCCAGTATTAAACCTGCTCTGATTAAAGACGACTTAATTGACAAAAAATAAATCAACGACTCCAGAATTCTGACTAGACTGGATTTCATCTTATTATATCATTATTATAATAATACAATAGAGTCTCACTTATCCAAGCTAAATGGGCTGGAAGAACCTTGGATAAGCGAATATCTTGGATAATAAGGAGGGATTAAGGAAACGCCCATTAAACATCAAATTAGGTTATGATTTTACAAATTAAGCACCAAAACATCATGTTATACAACAAATTTGACAGAAAAAGTAGTTCAATACGCAGTAATGTTATGTTGTAATTACTGTATTTACAAATTTAGCACCAAAATATCACGATATATTGAAAACATTGACTATAAAAATGCATTGGATAATCCAGAAGCTTGGATAAGCGAGTCTTGGATAAGTGAGACTCTGCTGTACATTTATTATCCACCTCTCCTTTCTTTTATATTTGAGAGAGCTTTGAAAACAATTTTCAAATGCATTCAAGAGATTTTATTAAGATTCAGGCAACAGATGTCACAGGGATTTAAGGATATTTCATAAATCCAAATCCATACAAGAAACTAATCAAGCAATATGGGAAACATCTCGCACACAAACTGAAGAATGAATTCACTATGTCAGACATTAACCTAATTAGCTATCATGTTATGGGCTACATCAGATATCAAATGTGCCAGAGATTTGCAGTTTTTACAAATCTCTGAGGGTTGCTATGAATTGGGAATCTGAAACGTGTATATCTACATTCAGCATACATCACAGTACACTTATTCAGAATAATGTAATAAAAAAGGAACAACAGAAATGAAGTTCCTGATATGCATGACCTGCAATGGAGATGATTTCACCCCCTCCAAGGGGGAACATAAGCCACTGTACTTCTCCTTCTGCAAGAACAGCCAGGGGAGTAGAGCTCGGTTGTTGTTTCCTAGCTCCCTGCAAAAGAGTTCAAGCTTTTTACTGAATCTAGGGGGGGGGGGGAAATGCATGAGTGAACCTCCAATGACAAACACACATGGAAGTCCAAGGTATACAGATTGTTGAGATGACACAGGCCCTCGGATTTCAAATCGAGATGACCCCAAAGGGACAAGTGACATTTCATATAATTTTAAAACAACATAATGAGACAGACTAGCTGTTGACAAGCAAAACACCTCCTGGTGAAAGCTAACCTGACAGAGTGGGCTACGCAGCCCTTCTTCTGTTGCAGATGACCTCTAGAAGCACCAGAATAAGCTGCTATAGCAGGCATGGGCAAACTTTGGCCCTCCAGGTGTTTTGGACTTCAACTCCCACAATTCCTAACAGCCGGTAGGCTGTTAGGAATTGTGGGAGTTGAAGTCCAAAACACCTGGAGGGCCAAAGTTTGCCCATGCCTGCTATCAGGATGTTTCAGCCCTCCAAAACACCCATGCTTGTGCTATAGGCCAGGGAGAAGGCAGTAAAATGACCTTATCTGACATATTTTTTTAAAATCACACCCGCTGCTCAGCAGGCCCTTAGTGCAAGTCACCATACAAATATTCACACTTCATATAAAAACCCAAGGAACAAAGCCAGAGAATGGAATTTATGAATGCTGTTTGAATTAAAAAGCAGCTGGACTTTAAAACCACCCAAACCTGGTGGAACAGCACTCTTTACCAGCTGTCCATGGGTTAAAACCGGCACCTTACCAAGAGGATAATTTCATCTCAGGCACAGATAGTATCCCTTTAGCTACACAAAGGGTCAGCATCCAGAGAATGGAGTTCACTATAAGTACAAACAAAAGATTTGTTACCATATAAAAACTACCTTGTCAGTTTCAGCAGCACTTGCTCACATTCTTGCTTCTTCTTTGCCAGCTGCTCCTCATAGGGCACTGTCCACAAAGGAGTCACCACATCCGCTATCTGTTTGTCGAGCGGCTCATTTTTGCCCTCCTTGGACAACATTGGACATTTCGCAGCTGCCGGGTCCTTGGTCTCCTCTCCCTCCCCTTCCTCTCTTTTTCTCTTCTTCATGATGGGATCAGCCTTCGGTTTTGCTAACCTGATGCTGAGGTTTTGGTTCTTCCACCGGACTCCGTGAAGGACCTTCACCGCTTTGTCCCGTTCCTCCTCACTCTTAAAGGTGACAAACGCAAAGGTCTGCTTCCCCAGCAATTTGATCTTGTGAGGGTTAACTCCATATTTAGCAAGGAATTTCTTGACTTCATGGAAGCCAATGTATTTGGGAAGGTTCTGGATTTCGACTTTATAAATTTCGGAAGTAAATAAGTCGTCTTTAATATACCTATACAAGCTTGAGGTGTTCGCTGCATTATTACCTTCGCACACATCTCCCTTCGCAGCTATGGTTTCCGTTTCCTCAAGAGAAGCCAGACTTTTCGCATCAGACAAGCACACACCATTATTATTTTCTTCCATTATGTCATCTATTCTGTAAAGAAAGGTAACAAAATTCCCTCTTAGGAATTCCATGTCAAGTCATGTTAAAATGCCAACCTGCTCCTAAAAAATTACCCTATTGTGTGTTGTTTTTAATATACAGTAGATTCTCACTTATCCAAGATAAACGGGCTGGCAGAACCTTGGATAAGCGAATATCTTGGATAACAAGGAGGGATTAAACATCAAATTAGGTTATGATTTTACAAATTAAGCACCAAAACATCATGTTATATAACAAATTTGACAGAAAAAGTAGTTCAATATGCAGTAATGTTATGTTGTAATTACTGTATTTACGAATTTAGCACCAAAGTATCATGATATATTGAAAACATTGACTACAAAAATGCCTTGGATAATCCAGAATCTTGGATAAGCGAGTATTGGATAAGTGAGACTCTACTGTACAATTTTTCCCCAATCCAGGAGACAAGGCAGTTTACAAAACTGAAAAATATAATTAAGCAAATTATTATTATTATTATTATTATTACTAATATTATTACTATTATTTCTTACATGCCTCTCCTTGCAGCTCGAGGCAGGGCACAACATAGTTAAAACACTTCACCATAAGAAATTATATAAAATACATATATTTAAACTTATTTCTATGAAATGTATATATTAAAATACACAAAGCAATTTAAAGCATCAGCATTTTTAAAAACTACGAAGAAATGAACCGTGCAATACATTCTGAAAGCCAGAAAAAACAAACAGCAGTCAGAGGCCTACTGAAAGAACACTATTCTTCAAAGAGATGAAATCAGCAACTTCATAATGGGTTATTTTAATAAATTAATTTCATTTTTACACCATGCTGGACAAGCTCCTTCCGCAACGAGTTCAGCATCGAAAATTACAGACTTGGGAACAGAGCCAACGTGAAAGGAAATGAAGGCAGCAACACGCAGTGAAAAACTAAGGAACAGTTTTAATTACTTGGTTACATTTTACAGCTAAGAACCACATTTCCAATATGAGCAAAGATGGCTAAAAGTATGCATGGCTTCAAGAAAAATATAATACTAAAACCCAGAGGATTTATCCAACTAAAGCCATGTGGGAACAGAGGGAAGGAAGTCCAAGAATAGCTCCTGGTGCATCTACACTGTCAAATGAATGGAGTTGATGAGGAACTGGAAAATATAGATTTTTAGGCCTCTCAAAAGGATCGCTCTTGGTGTTATCTCTCCTATCATCTACATCAGTTTGATGCCACTTTCACCACCTCATGGCTCAATGCTATGGGATCCTGGGATTTGTCATTTGGTGAGGCACCACCCTTATTGCAATAAAGTTTAGAGGCCTTGTAAAGCTACAACTCCTCATATGGCATTCCAAGTGGAGTCGAACTGCATTCATTGTACCATGCAGACCAGGTATGTGCAAACGTCAGCACTTCAGGTGTTTTTGGACTTCAACTCCCACAATTCGTAAGTCTCAGACCCTTTCCTTTTCCCCGGTTGTTAGGAATTATGGGAGTTGAAGTCCAAAACACCTGGAGAGAGAGCCCAAGTTAGCCCAGGCCTGGTGTAGACAGTAATAGGTTCCAAAAGAGACCGTCTACATGTTCCAGCCAATCTTTAATACAGAAGTAAAAAAAGATGCCCCTCTGACTGCCACATAATCCAGTTTCTGAATCTGCTTTGAACTGGTTTATATGAGTCTACACTGCTCTACAATCAAGTACTAAGAATCTGGATTATATGCCAGTGTCAATGGGGCCTGAAAGGAAACAACTGGGTTCCCTTAAGCCTCACATGAGGAAACAGAAACATTCGGAACCTTTTAGGTAGGCATCATGTGCACTGCCATACAAGGCAGTTTGGAACTGCATTACATGACAGTGTAGATGGGGCCTGAGAGACAAGTACAAAGGGACAATTTCCTTGATTTTTTCTCAGCAGCCTCACTTCCCCCCTTTTCTCGCTTAAGCCTCCTCCACACTGCCATATAATATGCCATAGCAACATGCTATGCTAATTTTATATGCATATATATATAATTTATAAATATATAATATATTGGATATACATATAATATTGATAATAATATTATAATGGAATACAATATTATACTACTAATAATACAATATAATAATATTAATTATATATTATATATTAAATGTAATATTACTAATAATATTACCATATAATGATATAGTACAATATAGTAATTTAATGTTTATATTGTGCTATGCTAATAATATATTGTATGTTCATTTGATTTGCAAGCCGCTCTGAGTCCCCTTCGGGGTGAGAAGAGCGGGATATAAATGTAATAATAATAATAATAATAATATAATAACTTTATTTTTATATCCCGCTCCCATCTCCCCAGAGGGGACTCGGGGCGGATCACATGAGGACAAGCCCAGTTTCAATATACAATAAAATACAGTATAATTAAACCAATGTAAAACAGGTAAAATAGTATAAACATACAACCCAGCATAAAACATCAACATCAAAACATTAGAGTCTGAACATGTAGTAAATAAATAAATAAATATAATCCGAATTCTCTGCTTTGAAGTGTAGATCCTGCCTTCCTTGCCTACTGCTCTTAAATAGCCGCCTTGCCTCAGACGGTAACAGTGCTTTGGGGCCCTTCAGCGCAATAGAACTTCAACTCCCAGAAGCGCCCACCAGCTCGGACAACGACCGGGAATTCTGGGAGTTGAAGTCTCCAGCCTGTCTCTGGAGGGCGCGCGAAAGAGCTGAGGGGGCCCAATGGGGAAACGGTGCGCATGCGCGACCACGAAGCAACGTCCGAACGGTGCCCCAACCCGGAGAGGGAACAAAGAGAAGCCACGGCTCCGCTCCGAGCCCGCGCTCCCCCGGAACCTGACCCGGACCCCAACCGCCACGCCGCCGGGGCCTAGCCCTTGCGAGAGCCCTTGCTCACCTCCCGGCGCCACCACACAGGCCTAAGGGGCGTGTCCTTCACCAAAAGGGGCGTGGCCTCAGCGGCGCCCGCGGCTCGCTCAAAGCTCCACTGCTGACTTGCCCGTTGCTTCCCTTTCCAATCATGCTCCCATCCCTTGCTCTGCCCGAGGATTTGGACTCCATCTCCCAGGATGCCTCAGTATCCCTCCGACTGAGCGAGGCTTCTGGGAGATGAAGTCCAAAACGCTCTGAGCGCCATTCCGAGCCCTTTTAACACCCCCCCCCCCCCCCAGATTCCAGTACTTCTCACAAAGGAGATTCTACCTGTCCCCGTCTGGATCTCGAATAAAGCCTCCTCCCCGTGAGGCGCAGCTATGTTTAAAATACATTTGGGCTCCCCGGATTCGAAAAAGACCACAGACAGCCCGTATGCTTCGGAAGGTCATTTTTGGGATGGAGAACGCCCCTGGGTTTATTTTTATTTTTTTAAACCCTCAATATCAGAGGTCCTCACTGGTCCACCTTAGCGCCGAAGTGGCGCCGACGCCACTCGCCTCGGCGCTATTTATGCAGTCACGTGACTCTCCGCCCCGCCTCCTCTCTTTCCCCTCCCTTTCTAGCTGCCACTTGGAACTCAAAGGGGCGGAGCCAGCACTCTGTTCGCCTTAAGCCTGCTTTCGACAAACCTTCCCGGCAACCTTTGCGTTGAGGCGGAACCCTTTCTCTGTGACACACTTTCCTATTCTTTTCTATGCCAGACAGAAGAGGAATTGATCAGCAACCGAACATACTAGAGAGAGAGGTTTGGGGAGAATTCACCATGATTTGGAGATGTTGTAGGTACTGGGATGTATAGTTCACCTGCAATCTAAGAGCACTCTGAACTCCACCAATGATGGAATTGGACCAATGAACAGCAAAAAATATTGGATGTATTTGGGGAAAATTCACCTTGATTTGGGGGAGTTGTAGTTCACCTACATCCAGACAGCACTGTGAACCCAAACACAGATGGATCTGGACCAAACTTGGCACACATACATGATATGCTGAAATTTGATGATTGGGGGGGGGGGGGGGAGTTGCAGTTCACCCACAACCAGGGAAACTGACCTCCACCAATGATAATAAATAATAATAATAAACTTTATTTTTATATCCCGCCCCATCTCCCCGAAGGGACTCGGGGCAGCTCACAATAGGGACAAGCCCGAACAACGACACCACATATTAGACAAAACTTAAAACATTTCAATGATACACAAAATAAAATAATGGACAATACATTACAATCCAATACAATGATAGCTACACCAGCTTCCGATAAGCAGCCAGTCCCAATTCAAGGTGCAGGTGATGACCTATAAAGCCCTATACGGCTCGGGCCCTGCCTATCTCCGTGATCGCATCTCCCTCTACAAACCGGTGCGGGCTCTAAGATCTGCCAGGGATGCCTTCCTCTCGCTCCTGCCACTGTAATAAGCACAGTTGTTGGAGACGAGGGACAGGGCCTACTCAGTGGTGGCTCCCCTTCCCAGAGAGATTAGGCAAGCCCCTTCTCTATCATCTTTCCGCAAGGATCTGAAAACCTGGTGGTTCCTGCAGATCTTTGAGAAGGGTTGGCCTTGGCCCTCCCTGTCATGACCCCACTCAGCACTTTATCCACTTCCTAGCCCCATGCCTTACTGCCTAGCACCTTATAGTTGGCCACCCCAACGCTGAACCCCTGGTCACTATATTTTGGCCCTTGATGGAGTTTTTGTTAATAGTTTTTAATTCTGTAGTTGATCTGATTTGTATATTTTGTGTACTTACATTCATTATTCGTTTTTATGTTTAAATTGTTGTGTGGTTTTAAGTTGTATGGTTTCCTTTGTTATGCTGGAAACCGCCCCAAGTCCCTTGAGAAAACAGGGCGGTATATAAAGTTTTATTTATTATTACAGTAGAGTCTCACTTATCCAAGACTCGCTTATCCAAGGTTCTGGATCATCCAATGCATTTTTGTAGCCAATGTTTTCAATATAGTGTGATATTTTGGTGCTAAATTCGTAAATATAGTAATTACAACATAGTAATTACAACATAACATTACTGCGTATTGAACTACTTTTTCTGTCAAATTTGTATAACATGATGTTTTGGGGCTTAATTTGTAAAATCATAAGCTAATTTGATGTTTAATAGGCTTTTCCTTAATTCCTCCTTATTATCCAAGATATTCGCTTATCCAAGGTTCTGCTGGCCTGTTTAGCTTGGATAAGTGAGACTCTACTGTATTATTAATATTAATGAAAGACCTGGTCCAGACTTGGCACACAGAAGAACTTCCCTGACTGACTCAACCTACTAATAGTACAATATATTAATATTAATTATATATTATAGATTACATGTAATATTACTAATAATATTACAATATATTGATATAGTACAATATAGTAATTTATTGCCAGTATTGTGCTATGCTAATAATATAATATGGTATGTAAATTTAATTTGTAAGCCACTTGAGTCCCCTTCAGGGTGAGAAGGGCGGGATATAAATGTATTAAATAAATAAATATTGGAGGGCTTTAAGACGACTAACTCACCAGTGGGAGTTGTAGTTCACCCTACAGCCAGAGAGCACTCAAGCCCACCCATGATGCATCTAGAGAAAATTTGCCCAACATAACAAACTTTAAGTACTGATGGCATTTTATGGAATTACCCTGACATGATGTCAGTTGTGGTTCACCCACAACCTTACGCATTTTGGACAAGTAAAAATGGACTTTTTCAAATAACCTGGGCAACGCCAGGTACCCAAGATAGTACAGTAGTCTCGCTTATCCAAGCCTCTGGATAATCCAAGCCATTTTTGTAGTCAATGTTTTCAATATATCGTGATATTTTGGTGCTAAATTTATAAATACAGTAATTACAACATATTACTGCGTATTGAACTACTTTTTCTGTCCAATTTGTTGTATAACATGATGTTTTGGAGCTTAATTTGTAAAGTCATAACCTTATTTATTTATTTCGTGTCAAAAGCATTGCATAATAAATAAATTTAAAAGTGATAAAATAAAGGAATCACAAACAGCTAAATAGTTTTGGACCAAAAGTAGTTGTTTTTTTTTTAACAAGTCATAACCTAATTTGATGTTTAATAGGCTTTTCCTTAATCCCTCATTATCCAAGATATTCGCTTATCCAACGTTCTGACGGCCCGTTTACGTTGGATAAGCGAGACTCTACTGTACTGATGGAATTTTATGGAGTTGACTTGACATGATGTCAGTTGTAGTTCACCCACAACCTTATGCATTTTGGACAAGTAAAAATGGACTTTTTCAAATAACACGGGCAACGCCAGGTACCCAAGATAGTATATATATTCACAGTGTTAGGGATACAAGTTAAAGGCCTCTGCGGTGGGGAAAACAAGGATGGGAGTTGGGCTTCTTCAAACCGTGAGGAGGACTGGCGAAGCGCCGAGCGCCATCTTGCCCGGCGCGAGGAGGCCTTTGTGTGGAGCCTGCGAGCATGCGCGTGTGAGTGTGGTGCCTTTCTTTTCCCATCGTCCTTTGCGGCCAGGGCGCGCGAAGGAGTTCAAGGGAGGGAGGGAGGGAGGAAAAAAACGGCCGGGGGCGTGGCCAGCGGGGGCGGAGCCGGAGCGCCAGAGCGGAGAGCTCAGCGAGGCGGGAGAGAGAGAGAGAGAGAGAGCGGGAGGGAGAGCGAGAGAAGCGGCCAGCGGCGACGCCACCCCACCGAGGACGACGCCATGGCCGAGACGAAGGTGAGCAGCGGTGGCGGCGGGACAAAAGCCCGGCTGAGGCGACGCGGAGAAGGGCCAGGCCTCGAGTAGAGGCTGAGGGAGAGGGCGTCACGGAGTAGGCCTTTCCCGGAGGGGTGGGGGAGGGGAGCCCTTTCCTGTTGGGGAGGCCGCCATGGGCCAGGAGAGCGCGTGACGCCCAGCTTCCTACCGTTGGCGTCCGTTGCGTCGGTTGGAAGCGCGGAGGGGGGAGGGGCCCACGTGCTCCGCCGGAGGCCCCCCCCCCCCCCGAAAAAGACCTCTCTTTCCATCCTGGAAAGCGAAGGGGGAGGGGGGCCGCATTTGCAAAAAAAAAAAAAAAATCGCCATGGATGTTTTTCTGATGCACTTATTGGGCCCCGCCTGAAAGTCATTGTCGAGGCCGGGAGTTCGGAACGTTGAACCCTCAACCCACGTGGACGATTTCAGTCTTGCCAGAAAAGGAAGGCCTCATTTGTAATTATATATATATAAATATATGGTTATTGATTTGCCCTTAAGCCATATCACCATACCCACCCAAACAACAAAGCTTGAGGCAACTTAAGAAAAAAAATCTATGTAGTTACTTAAATAAGACACTTAGAATAATACAGCAAATATTTTACAGTAGTCTCACTTATCCAAGATAAACGGGCCGGCAGAACCTTGAATAAGCGAGTATCTTGGATAATATGGAGGCATTAAGGAAAAACCTATTAAACATCAAATTAGGTTATGATTTTACAAAAAGCACCAAAACATAGTGTTATACAACAAAATTGACAGAAAAAGTAGTTCAATACGCAGTAATGCTATGTAGTAATTACTGTATTTACGGATTTAGCACCAAAATATCACAATATATTGAAAACATTGACTACAAAAATGGCTTGGATAATCCAGAAGCTTGGATAAGCGAGGCTTGGATAAGTGAGATTCTACTGTACACACACATATATATACAGTAGAGTCTCACTTATCCAAGCTAAACGGGCCGGCAGAACCTTGGATAAGCGAATATCTTGGATAATAAGGAGGGATTAAGGAAAAGCCTATTAAACATCAAATTAGGTTATGATTTTACAAATTAAGCACCAAAACATCATGTTATACAACAAATTTGACAGAAAAAGTAGTTCAATACGCAGGAATGTTATGCTGTAATTACTGTATGTACGAATTTAGCACCAAAATATAATGATATATTGAAAACATTAACTACAAAAATGCATTCGATACTCCAGAACCTTGGATAAACGAAGCTTGGATAAGTGAGACTCTACTGTATATATATGGTTACTGATTAGTCCTTAAGCAATATCTTATACCCCGCCTTTCTCAGCCCCGAAGGGGACTCTAGGCGGCTTTACACTTCTGCAACTATTCAATGCCTTAAGATAATAAAATTTTATATACCGCCCGATCTCCCCAAGAGGACTCAAGGCAGTTTCCAACATAAGGCGAAACGTTCAATTGCCAAAAAGGAGAGACCGTAGAACAAATCTGAACACCATAAAACAAAAACATGCAATCCTGCTAAAACAACCACAAATAAATTAAAATCCAATTTACAATTAAAATGGACATATTGAAATAGAATTTAAAACATTTAAATAATTGATTCCACGATTAATCATGCTATCTGCTATTGTAATCCGGGTCATTCCTGTAGTCAATTGCACATAATTCCATGTCTATCTATTTCACTGCAAGTGTTCTCCAAAGGCTTGATCCCAAAGCCATCTTTTTACAGGTCAGGAGGGAGGGGGCTGATCTAATATCCCAGTGGAGGGAGTTCCATAACTGAGGAGCCACCACTGAGAACGCCCTGTTTCTTGTCCCCACCAGTCACCTTACTTTCTGCCCCTCTGATCATTGGATTTTGACAAATTTGTCTTATAGAATCCTAGAGTTGGTAGAGACCTCGTGGGCCATCCAGTGCAACCAAGAAGCAGTAAAATCACATTCAAAGCACTCCCAACAGAAGAGTGAGGCTCAATAGTTTATGGGATACTGAAAGACTCCTATATATGTTAGTTTCCAAAAGGTACCAAATCAGAAAAGAAAAAAAAATATCGATGGCAGCACATTATTGGCTAGGAGTAAAATATGCACAGATCAAAACTATCCAGAGGCATCAAATCACTTTGGTACAAGGCTTAGACAATTTCATTCCACAGCAAACAAATGCATGTCCTCAGCATGTGTCTTTGAGTCCTGAAAGTGTGTTCATAAGCTCTTTATACACATACACACACACTAATTTTTATTAAGAGCAAAGAATGCATAATTTTGTAATATGTGCCACTAAAGTGACTACATCTTACAAAACTAAATCTAAAACAGGCACACTAAGCAAATACCTTCCTACATTAATATGCACCTACCCATAGCTACCAGAACTATTTTATGAACTCAGTTAGGTTTTACTCCTTAATTAGCCTGTTCCTTTTAGATAGTACTATACAACCATACTTTTACTGTGAAAACATTCCTCTAATGTATAAGTCCAACCATTGAAAATTTCCCTTATCATTGCTGTGAAAGGGTGATGAGAAACGTCCCAATCATTCTTGAAATTGGTCAAAGATTCCTTCTTACTCAGCATCTTGGCTGATTGACAAATCTTCATCTGCCATTCTTCTTGCTTTGGGATAGATACAGTAATCTTACATTGTAATTGTCTTCCATATTTTCTTTCTAGTTGACCGTCCGGCATTCCCAACAAATAAAACTGGTTTCATCATGATTTAACCATTTCTGCCAGCATCATATGTTCTTGAGTTCAGTATTTCTGGGCCCTTCTGCAAGACCACCACATAGGATAAAACATCTCCATAATTGTGTTCACATTTCCAGTATTTACACACCTTTATGCATCTTAGGAAAAGCTCACTGGTGTCACATACCACCTATACATCATCTTCTACAAGTTTTCTTTCAGGTCATTGCTCAAAGTCAACTTCACGTTCTTTGTCCAAACCCTCTCTCATTGTTCCAGTTGAATTTGTGTGTCTATATTTTGAGCCCATATAACCATATATCATTTCACTTATTTTTCCTATTCAACCTGTACTTCTGCCTGGGCACAGATGGGAGCATGCTAGAATTTGTTTTGGATAGCATTGATCTTAGAGTAAGCCCTTCTAAACAGGGATGTGCACACATTTACATTATCTGTTCTGCTTTTCTTTCCCCCAAGGTGACTAGAATGGGGCTGCTCCTACTTCAGACACAGGAAATGGCTACGAGATAGAAGCATATTCTTTCCCTCTACAAAATACACCATTCTGATCTTGCTGTTGTGGCTTTCTACACAACAGTGGGACTTATTGAAAGAAATATAGGATCTGTGCTCCAAATACAATTTGTAGGGGGTTTCCCTAAAACATTGCTTTCCAAGTTATTGGATGTGAGACACTGGCAATTTTCCCTGTTCCAATGGGTCAGGGACTAATACAGGCTTAGTATTCATTATCCAAAATTTGCAGTGAAGTGACAGCCAGTGGCCACTACTTTTAAATAGCACTGTTTTTAGATACATCAAGAAGTGGGTTGCTACATCTCACTTAAAAGGGCATCGAACAGAACTCCAGTGAGGCTGGCTCCCAACGCCAGCTTCCAGGATTTGAAGCCAGACGTGTATCTTCATTTTCAGCAGATGCTTGCCATGGGCACAAAATGGGGGCAGGGAACAGAAGCTCTTGGCTCAACCTATGTTGGGATTTCATCCTAATAGGATTCCTAGTTAGTGGATGCAATGACTTTCAATCTGGCAGGAAGCTTTAAGGTGGTATGCAGTACTCGTTTTCCAATCTTCGAAGCAAATTCCCCTATATTCAGTGAGGCTTTATCCAAGATCTGCATGCCTAGTATTGCAGCTTTAGTCTAGTATAATAAATCAATTGTGGTACCTGTATTGGGACTTGCTCTCTACGGGTGCATCTACATGCAGTTTGACACTACATTAACTGGGAGTTGTAGTTTGGTTGAGGCGCTTGTATTCTTTCTAAAAGTACAACTCCCGCAGCCAAGTGCAGTTCAAATGGTGTCAAACTGCATTAATTCCACACTTTTAGGTCTCATGTCTTTCCTTTCACAAGCCAAGTATGCATATCATAGCAACAGGTTTAACTAGTTGCAGTAGTTTTATTCTTTTTAAGATGCCAAGCAACTTGGTGTCTGTGTTCTAAAGTGATTGTAATTTTATGTGTACAGTTAGATTTATTTTCTGTACCCACTGTTTTGTAGTTTCAAACTACATAATGTAGTGAAGTCTTTTTCTACTCCCATTTGTTTTTGTTCATACAGCTGGATTTGTAATCAAACTAACAGGACTTGATGTAGCTAAAAGCCCAACAGATTTTATCTGTACAAACAAAATCTAGGCAGTATTACCAGTATTGTGCAGTAGGTCCATATTTCTAATTGAATAGATGAGTTCAGGCCCTTTGGATATAGATGTGTATAGATAACAACATGTAATTGTCTCATAAGCATCATGTTTTTGTCCCTGTTATTAGAAAAATAATATCATGTTATAAGATTCTGACTGTTGATACAACGAAGCAATCTGCCTGCCACTTTGTTACTAGAATGAAAGGTTTTCACAATAAAATGTATTAGATCTCACTTGGAAGAGACACCATTACGATAGTGGCCATTAGCATAGATTATTTTTTTTAATGGACTAGAGATATTTATGGAAGATAGGTCTGTCAGTGGCCATTAGTCAAAGTAGCTAAATGACTTCCCATGTTCAGAAGAAGTATTCTCTGAATACCAAAAGACTGGGGGGGCACACAGAAATAAAAAGTAAGAATTTATGTTTTTCATCTTTATTCCTGAATCTAATTAGGTGAGCATCTTGGAGTATGATATAATACGTCTTTAGCAGTATAATGTACCCTGAATTATTTTACGTTATTTTCTACAGGACACACATGAGGAGCATGAGTCAACAACTGACAACGTTGATGATTCTAACCATGATCCCCAGTTTGAGCCCATAGTCTCACTTCCTGAGCAAGAGATCAAAACCCTTGAAGAAGATGAGGAGGAACTCTTCAAGATGTATGTAAAATGGTGATCTCTTCCAGTGGTTTCATGTAACTTAATATTGGATGTAAAGTTCTGCACATAAAAGAATTTATGTTTTGTTCCATTGTTTTTTGTTTGTTTGTTTTTTCTTTAAAGGCGGGCAAAACTCTTCCGATTTGCATCAGAAAATGACCTTCCTGAATGGAAAGAACGTGGCACTGGCGATGTCAAGCTTCTGAAGCATAAGGAGAAGGGGACCATCCGCCTCTTGATGAGGAGAGATAAAACCTTAAAAATATGTGCAAATCATTACAGTATGTGATTTGGTATACTGTCTTGGTACAGTATGACTGATACAATTCTTACACACCTGCCTGATAATTAGATCAAAAATATTAACAGTGGAGATATTCACAATGTACCCCTAAAGCAATATATATGAGGATATCTAGATGGGGACAAACCTATGTGAGGTATTTTCAGTTCCAAAGATGCTGAAAGTGGATATATATTTGTAACTGACAGATTCAAAATACATCTAGAATTGGGAAAGAGCAGAAACTTGCAATCCACCTTTTCTATAGTTGAGGCCCTGCAGATAAAGCCATTCACAGATTGGTTAATCCAATGCAGACAGCAGTATGCTGCAAGCAGACATCAGACATAAGCCACAAGGCAAAAGAGAGTGGAAAAACAGCTATAGTGGAAACAATAGTGGTCTGTTCATTGAAGGCTTGTGAAACATACTGGCATGAGAAACAAATGTATACTGTGAAATAGCTTTGAGAAAACAATCTTGGGCATTCGTGGCAAAATTCTGCCATGTCTTTATTGTAAATAATTGTTCAACGGCCCATGATGTTTGTGAGTTGGATTTAGTTGTAGGTACAATTCTTTTAACAGTCTTGTGTATCAGTGATCATGTAATTTAGTAGAGTCAGAGTCTTAAGCCTCAACAGCTATTCCTTATTTTGCTTTAGTGCCCATCCATTCTTTTTCCCTTTTCTTCAAGTTACCCCTCTGATGGAGCTGAAGCCTAATGCTGGGAGTGACAGGGCATGGGTCTGGAATACACATGCTGATTTTGCGGATGAGAGCCCTAAACCAGAACTTCTGGCAATTCGGTTTTTAAATGCAGAAAGTAAGTTGAAAATAATGTGTATTACTTAATTTAAGTGTGTAGACACAAGGAGTTGTAAACTGCATATATAAACTGATTTTTTTCTATTTTGCTTTTATAGTAATTCTGTTAGGAATAGCTTTTTAATAGTCCTGTTAATCTGTTTTATTTCACTACTTTAGCAATCAGGATTGATTTGTGCCATCAGGATTGTATCACATTTCTAACCCAACGCTATCCAGTCAGTTTTAAGTTGCAGGGTGAATTTTAATCTGTATTTTATCTGTGTATATTTGTTATACGTATGTTACTAGTGTTTTGTTTTATCTCACTGTTTTAACTATGTTGTCCCATCCTCAAGCCGCGAGGAGAGGCGAGTTTTAAATAAACGATTGTTCTTGTTGTAGAAAAACAGAATGTCTTGGAGTGCAACATGTAATGTGACTCATCCTAATTCTTTACCACATTATGTGAGCATGAGCTATTTTTTTTACCATGGGTTGTTATCCTTGTGTGTCCTGACTGTCGCTCAGATTTCTATGTGCGAAAGGGTTCAAGGATGGGGTTAGCAGAGCCATTGCTCCCACATAGGTGGCTATCATGTTCTGTGATGTCCCTTTTTGTTCTGCGCCAGTGAGAGGTATTGTAAGAAGTTTAGAGACCTGCAGTATAGATTTACACACTGTGTATGGTAAGAACCTGACATTCAGGATTCACAGTTAGTGGAGAGCAAGTAAGACAGGGATTTGAGAAAACGTCAGTTTCTGGCTTGCAGAATGAAAAGTTACAATTTTTTCTGATGAATCAGGTGTGTGCCTGTTGAATAACACTGACTTCATGTGGCCATTTATGTTTATTGGAACATAAGCAGGTGAAAATGTGTTTTGGTGTTAATATTCAAATCTTAATTTGGAATAATTTGTTGTAATACTTTAAAACAATCTAATAGTGTTGCATTACTGGTGTTCAAAATTTAGGTGCTTATAATGTAAATTTCTACTGAATTCCCCCATTAAATAAAAAGACAGTAACAGTAATGCTATTATTGTTACCCATCTCTCCTTATAGCTCAAGGTGGGCACAGCACAGTTCAAACACATCACCGTGTGACATGCAATAAAATGCATTTATTTCAACACATTACAATAAATAAGTTAGCATTAATTTATTCATTTTAGAAACTGTATATACCACACATTTATTTTGTGAAACCCTGGTGTTTTATTATACAACTAAAACAAAATTCATCAGTCAATCAATAGAAGACTGAAGCACTAGCATTTACATAATAAGAACAAAAATCCTAAAACTTGCTTATTTACAGAAAAAGTGGCTGCAAAGTATTGACGGCTGTAGTAGAAAACCTAATATACTTTGTGGACTGTATGTATAAATGTAGGTTTGTTATATAATAGCTAATGTCTAGATGGGAAGGGGGTAAGTGCTTACCCATATCCTTCTTTAAGCAGCTAAGGATTAATATTATCTTTGAAATATCTAAATCCATTGCTACATACTCATGGGTTTTTTTTTCTTCCTTGGCACAGATGCACAGAAATTCAAGGCAAAATTTGAGGAATGTAGGAACGAGGTTGATAAGAAGGGAAAGAAAGGTAAGGACTTTGATGTGCTTCTTGCTCTCTTTTCCGTGTGACAAGGCAATTGAGAAAGCCTAACATCTCTGCAAAAGTATTTTATTAATGTACTTGGAACCAAGTTTTAGATTTTTCCTCCAATATGGATAAGAAATTAAAAAGCCACCTCCTTTCCTCACAACAGTGCTAACAGTGTCAGCTCCTTTTTGCATCTTATACCTGTCAAGATAGCTATCGTGGTGTTTTTTTGGTGATGTGTGTTCAATGGAGGCTTATCCTTGCCTTCTTCTGACACTTAGAGAGTGTGACTTGCCCAAGGTCATGCATTTGTCTGCTTTGCCAGCTTCTGCCAGAAAAATTGTATACTTGCTGTAGTGACGTGAAACTTGATGTTTGAGAGTCATGCAGTCGCACATGATAGTACTTTTGATGTGTTCAGGCCGACAGTTTATAGAGAAGCAATTGTTGCTGCTACTGATTATTATTACTGTGTTTTTATTGCAGTATGTTTTAATTGTTCTACTTCGTCTAGTGTTTTCGGGCCTTTGTCCCGTGTTAGCCGCCCCGAGTCCCTGCCTGGGAGATGGTGGCGAGATAGAAAAATAAAGTTACTTACTTACTGATGATTCTTGTTGGCAGACTCACTCTGTGCCTGACTGCAATATTCAGCCAAGGTGCTTTTTAGGTCTGCTAGAGTAATGATCAAGGATGTTGTGAACATATCCCTGTTGTGGGACTCTGTTTCAATTGGTCTTGGCACACCATGTTCAGATTGGCTATTTGTGTTGAATTTGAAAACTTTATGACAGCCCTATTTGACACATGTGATCTAAAGTATTGTTGAGACTAAGATTACTCTTAGGCCCTCATAGGCAGAACTAGGTTAATAAAAGGAAACATAACCTTTCTAAAACAAGAATTTAAGCTACATTGTCATATATAGTTTATCATAGATAGCTATCGTCTACAAAAGAAAATGCAAACATTTCTGTATAGGAAAAAATTACATAATTTCCCCCATTTCTGGGACAGCTTCAAGAAGTGTATTCATTTAGCAATGAGAAGCTGGTTCTTTACCTCCAATTTTTTTAATGTGATGCAACATATACCATTTCAAATTTGGGTTATTTTAATTATGTTCAGGGAATTCATCAAAGAGTAAATCAGGGAAATATAAAATAATTTATTAGTGACAACTCTTCTGTGAAGGAAGTTGGAAAAGCATATATGGAAGGAGGGCAGGTCCCATTCTGTCATATTAAATCTTGTCAGGTAGATTTGGTAGAGATTTCCCGGTGTATCAAGGCTGTCTGAACTGCAAAGTACTTTGATACCTTCAGTCCAAATCCAGCATACACCATAGTGGTTCTCCTCTCCAAACCCTTCTGAATAGGATATTGTTTTCATTTAAATTCTGATTACACTCTTAATGCTGTATCTTAAAACTTTCTTTAGCAGGAGCAGATAAAAATGATAGTGCTGATAAAGTTGCTAAGAAACTAGAAGAACTATCTGTTAAGGAAGAAAGCAAAGAATCTGAGAAGAAAGAAGTTGAGGAGAAGACTGAAAAGAAGCAATAAATCAGCTTGGGCCTTGTGTTATTTTTTTTTTAATTTTTACAAGGGACTTTATAAAGAACTGTATTCCAGCATTCATTTTTTTTCTAAGCTTTTGCCCTTTTTGAAGAGATCTTCAGAAAATATCCATTCCCCAGTCATGAAAATGTACTGTACTAAACTTTCTTTTCCATAGTGGAAACACTTATTTATAGTCATCTAAGAGAGAGAATAAAGCTTTGAGAGTTGTATCGAAGGACAGAAGTGAGTTTTCTATATGCTTCAGGTGTGTGACTGCAATGACTACCTTGGGTTCTATTTTTGAGTGCATATCTTTAGAGGAGATGTAGTATAAGCAAATTATACCAATAGGAAAAAAGTGCAAGTAAGATGTTTTCATATGTTGTGACTGAAAGCTGTAATGACTGAAACAAGAGAACTCTGCTAAGATTCCTTTTCCTTTTAACTGGGGTTTGAGTGAACCTGTGTGTTTTTGTGTAGCTGTTGCCCTTTAAGAGCGGAAGGCCATTATCCTAGAATGGCCACCTCTTTGGGGTTCTTAACGGTAACTTGTAGATATTGGAGCAAGATAGAACAAGCATTTTTTAATTTGCCATGGCTGAAAATACGAATTGGCAGTGGCGACACTATAAAACTATATTTTAGAAATCTTCCTCTCCCTACAGAACAAGCATGTGCTATGTGGGGAAATTGGCAGTCTTTCCAATAGGTGTGGGATGTCTAAATTTATCTTTTTAAAACTTCAGGTTAAACCTATCCTTTCAACCGATACTGAGACTTTTCTAGTGTATGTCCTGGTCTACACTTTGCCATCTTACAGATTGCATTTGCCATTCTTTTCTGGGGAGGATGAGGTGGGGAGAATTGATCCACCGAAGCCTTAGGTTCTAAAGAGATGTAGAAAAGGACACCTTTAAAAGCAAATGCCTTGTGGCTCGAAGCATCAAAACAATCACCAAGAAAGAAACTTGGTGGATCACGCTGACCTTCAAATAATTTACTGTCTTAAACACAAGTGATATGTTAGGTGCCTGCTTAAATGGCATTGGTACTACAAATGGTTTTCATCACTGCTGTCAATGCCATCCACATGGAGCCTTGTTTCCATGTGAGTCAGTCTAGATTTCTACCCAGGTGCCCCAAAGGGTGCTTCTGGCTAGACATCTACCATGTGTGAGTTAATAAGACCATACGCACATCGTTATAGTTGGACTGAGGCCCTTTCGATCTCATTTTTAAGAATAAATGAATACTATCCCATCTCTTCTTTGTGTGGTCCTTCCAAAACTCATGATTCTGAGATAAAAGAGCCAATGCAGAGCCTAAAGATCCAAACTTTCTATGTGTGAATTTGTAGGTACATTCTATTTGTAACAGTATGCGCGGTACTAGTTTTGCATGTAAACCTTTCTTCAAAGGTATGGCAAAACGTCTGCTTAACATAATGAATGTGGTGCACATCCGTATGTCTTTCCACTGAGTTGATCTTCAGTGTCAAACAATGCTTCCCATTTGCGATGTGTTTAACTCCTGTTCATTGACATCTTCCACATACCGTCAGCCACATAGCGTAGTGTCCTTTTTCACTCTTAGCACTTGAGTCAGTCAAGACAGCTAAAAGTATCTGGACCTTTCTCTTGGAGTAGGGGAAGCCTACAGAATAATACCTCAACTGGTCCTTGAAAAAAACCTCTTGTCGGTTCATTTGACAGCAATGTCCTTGATGGCAAAGCTTGCCTGTATTCAGACAGTCCATCTGTGAAAGTTACCATAAGTGGATTCTGATTTATCTTGTCAAAGGGAGTCCTTACCCTTCACTTCAAAATAAATTTCAACTTAATGTTTTTGTGGGTTTACTTCTTCCTCAGTGTTTGAAACAGCAAGTGGTATTAGATTGGTGTTAGAGAAGGTGCGACAAGCCACATGTTGTATGTGCCTTTTTTCAGTCCTAAGACACCTCACTCTGTTGGTCCCCAATGTCCGTTGCTTAGGCTGAAGACCTTTCCATCCATCTGGTCTTAAGACAAAGTGTATACTTTCCCACATCTTCTACCATGTCCTTGTGAATGTTTATGATTGTTTTTAACACTTCCAATTTATGTCATTTTTAAATTCTAACATGCCGGTCATGAAACCTTGTGTTAAAGAAACGGGTGCTTTCTGGATGTTGACTTGTACAGCTCTTTGCGAATAACCATGCTGGGGCTGGGGAAGAGATGCTTGTGTGTGTTGAAGTGTGACATTCTTTGAACCTGTTGACTCTTTGTGTAAAGTCCAGAATTTTTATCCGTTTCATTCAAACTTCTGACAATGGGCATTACCTATTTATAATTCGTATTGTGCTTTCTGTGCAGGAAAGAAGTTTAAAACTGAACCGAAGCCATACTGATAGGATTTGTGTAGGGTTTTTTTCTTTTAACGTCATAAAATGTTTCAATGACACTGAAAACCAAGTCTTGACTATATTAAATTCAGATGCTGTAAATGAAATACATGCAGTTTTTTAAAATCAAAATGGAATTGCAGTCCAGTCTACAGTTTGAAGGTATGGTTTGCCCTATTAAATTGTTATTACTGATTACTTTTGAGTCACGTTGTCTTTATTAAAAAGAGTTTCCAAATAGTTCTACAGGTCAAGGTTCAATATACATGTGAAGGAAGCATTTGCCCTGGTGTCTCCACTAAGAAATGTCCATCATAAGCTTTAAGGCAGAACAACAGAGGACGGAAGGATATCATGTTCTGAAGGGATCATCTAAATAGTATTGGAGGGGGGAATTATTGTCTACATAACTAATACAATTTCTCCTGCTGGTAAGCTGGCTAGGATTTATGGGAGTTGAAGTCCAAAACACCTGAAGGCCCAATGGTTGGGAACCACTGAGCTAAAGGGACCCCATTTGAGATCGGGGCCTACAATTTAAGAAGCAGTAGCATAGGAGACCATGAGCTTGTTTGTCATTACAAGAAAAGAGATTCCACCAAAGCATTAGAGTTGTTAGAGGAAATGCCTGCCATGGAGGATGGTAGACATCTTTTGAGATTTTTAAAGGTTTGGATAGGGATCAGAAATGCTACATGGCAGAGGGTTGGATTAGATACCACTTTTGGTTCCTTCTATCTCCATGGTTCCTCCTTCCTATTGACAAATGGTTCTCTGAAGTCCAACAATGTTACTCGATGAGCCATTAAATGCACACATAGGTGTATGGTTTTTGCCTAACACCTATTTGTCATTAATTCTAGTGTGCGACTGCTGTTTAATGTCACTGACAGTTATCAGGAGAAAGGGGATTAAAATGAATACAAATAAATATTGCACATATATACACTTAAAATGCAACCATTTAAAGTTGAATTCAACAGAATTAACTTTGTATTACAATTGTAGAATAGCTAATGTTTGCAAAGTAAAAAAAAAGGCAATTGCAATGAGACAGAGTATCAAAATCGACTTCAGGTAGCAAGCTTAGAAGCAAGACTTCTCTAGTTTGCAAACAAAGTTTGCTCTAAAGTTCATCATCCAGATAATGTAACATTGTCTGCAAGAAAGCCAGTGTGATACTTAAAACATCGCAATTGTTCTGAAAACAAGCCACCAAGTTTTGTTACAAAGAGACGTGTTTTGAAGACTTCTTACTCTCACAAAGACAACAAATCAAATCCAATATAATACAAGTTTAATTTACATAATATAAGACTGAACAATTTTAGATTGCAATGTCATTGGAGGGAGGGCTATTGGTGTCTCCTGAGTAGTGGGAGCTATAGCTATTTGTGGAAGTGGGAGCTTGTGTGTGTAAGTGGGCACCCCAGCCACACACACATATTTTAACTTTTATTATGTGTGTGTATATACACACACACATAAATACTGTACACACACATACATATATGGCATTCCATATTCATGGATTCAGTTTGAAAATATTCAAAGAGAAATTCCACAAAGCAAATCTTGATGTTGCCTATAAGGGGCACTGTGCTACTATAGTATATAACGGAACTTGAGCATCATCCACATATTTGGAATCCATGATGTTCTTGGAACCAAATCTCAGCTGATGCCAGGGACCCACTGTATTTATTACGACAAAAAGAGACGCCTGGGCAAAATGAGCATTGGTGCTTCTCTTATTGCCACCATCTCATGCTGTTGTTTTGCTTTCGGCAGATGACACCCCAATCTCTTCCTTATTCCAGGATATTCTTGATTGTAATTACTTGTTTATACATTTTTATGAACAATTAAAACATTTAATGCATTGCATTAAAACCGCTACTACCACCTGATGAAGGTACCAATCGGACAACTATGACAATAATAAATTAAATGTTACATAATAAATAGTAATACAATTAATATACTTGGATCAAACAAAGGAGGAAATGTAGAAAAACCATGTTGAGTGAGTGAAAAGTGCTTATGAAGTTTCCTAACATACCAACCCCTCATCTGCACTATTTTATGAGCAAAAGCTCTAGTGATGAGTTAGAGGAAATAGGATCACATTCATAATGCTCTCGGAATAAAATGCAAAACATGTCTATCAAGCAAGCTTTAGGTATCGAGAAGAATCTAGGGTTGGGATGTCTAGCGAGTGAGTCCCATTTGCCTATCACAAGGAATTATTTTACAACAGAAACATACTGCACTGACCAAATCACCTAAGGATCCCATTCCTAAGACAATCCTTTGAAATGCAAGGCATTGCAATACGTTGAACAGGCAGCTTGAAGGCACACACAAAGAGCTCCAGAGGGCTCTCTCTCTCAACATTGTAAATTAAAATGAAATGAAAAGCAACCTAAAATGATAACGTGTTGAGGCAACAAAATAAATAAATAAACTCCCAGGTTCTCTCGTATACTAAAAAAATGTGAGCTAGGATCAAGAGACTGAGGGAAAATGTCAACCCCAGGGTGCGGCTGGCGTAGAGAAAAAAAGCAAATGCTAAATTGGGCAGAATTAGAAAAGAAATTAGAAATAGCCCTGACAATATCGCTCTGCCTTAATACAATTCCATGTGTGTACAGTTTGGATCACTGCCCTTAAAAAGGAATGTAACCAAAAATAACCAAAGAACTGGAGCAACTGGCATATTAGGAGAAACTGCAATGTTTGAACTTGTTTATCTTAAGGAAAAGGCAGGTAAGGAGAGACATTATAGAGATATAATCTCATAATAATATAATAATAATATTTATCATGTCAGAAGCAAACCGAGGGTACAAGTTGCAATGTATTTGAAAACAAACAAACCTCTGAGGATGTCTGTCATAGATGTGGGCAAAACGTCAGGAGAGAATGCTTCTGGAACACGGCCACACAGCCCGGAAAACACACAGCATCCCAGTGATTTCAGCCATGAAAACCTTCAACAACACATTGGCAGAAATCTTGTCAAATACGGTATTCATTACTTGTCTTTTTGTCTGTATGTCCACCTGTCTATCTACCTGTCTATCTCAAGCAGAACAAATGAGGTAATAAATACAGTAGAGTCTCACTTGTCCAACATTTGCCAGTTTATGTTGGTTAAGTGAGACTCTACTGTATAGCTAAAAACCATAATAGAGTAGAGTCTCACTTATCCAACATAAACGGGCCGGCAGAATGTCGGATAAGCGAATATGTTGGATAATAAGGAGAGGTTAAGAAAAAGCCTATTAAACATCAAATTAGGTAATGCTTTTACAAATTAAGCACCAAAACATCATGTTATACCACAATTTGACAGAAAAAGTAGTTCAATACATAGTAATGCTATGTAGTAATTACTGTAGTAATTCCTTCGCTGAGGTAAATTAACACTAACAAGCTTCGGTCTAGTCATTCTCCTCAGGTCAGTAACTCCCAACAGGCTGCGGCCTACACTTTTGTAATAAAAAATGCCCAGTTAATTTTTAATATTTCTAACACATACTGTGTATATACTCGAGTATAAGCCTTTTTTTAAGACTGAAAAAGCCCCCCTCGGCTTATACTCAGGTGAGAGTCCTGGTTGGCTTATATTTGGGTCAGCTTATATTCGAGAATATATGGTACATTTATTATTTTTCTCTATTAATATTATTGGTATTGTTACATTTATTATTTTTCTCTATTATTATTGGTATTGTTACATTTATTATTTTTCTCTATTATTATTGGTTTTGTTACATTTATTATTTTTCTCTACTATTATTGGTATTGTTACATTTATTATTTTTCTCTATTATCGGTATTGTTACATTTATTATTTTTCTCTATTATTATCGGTATTGTTACATTTATTATTTTTCTCTATTATTATTGGTATTGTTACATTTATTATTTTTCTCTATTATTATCGGTATTGTTACATTTATTATTTTTCTCTATTTTTATCGGTATCGTTACATTTATTATTTTTCTCTATTATTATTGGTATTGTTACATTTATTATTTTTCTCTATTATTATCGGTATTGTTACATTTATTATTTTTCTCTATTATTATTGGTATCATTACATTTATTATTTTTCTCTATTATTATTGGTATCGTTACATTTATTATTTTTCTCCGTTACATTGATTTTACTCTATTTTTATTAATATTATTAATTCATTTATTATTTCACTCTGATCTTATTATTATTATTATTGCAGTTATTATTTTACTCTATTATAACAGTAGAGTCTCACTTATCCAAGCTAAATGGGCCGGCAGAAGCTTGGATAAGCGAATATGTTGGATAATAAGGAGGGATTAAGGAAAAGCCTATTAAACATCAAATTAGGTTATGATTTTGCAGGTTAAGCACCAAAACATCATGTTTTACAACAAATTTGACAGAAAAAGTAGTTCAACGCGCAGTAATGTTATGTTGTAATTACAGTAGAGTCTCACTTATCGAACACTCACTTATCCAACGTTCTGGATTATCCAACGCATTTTTGCAGTCAATGTTTTCAATGCATTGTGATATTTTGGTACTAAATTCGTAAATACAGTAATTACTACATAGCATTAATGTGTAATGAACTACCTTTTCTGTCAAATTTGTTGTATAACATGATGTTTTGGTGCTTAATTTGTAAAATCATAACCTATTTTGATGTTTAATAGGCTTTTTCTTAATCTCTCCTTATTATCCAACATATTCGCTTATCCAACGTTCTGCCGGCCCATTTATGTTGGATAAGTGAGAATCTACTGTACTGTATTTACGAATTTAGCACCAAAATTTCACGATATATTGAAAACATTGACTACAAAAATGGCTTGGATAATCCAGAGGCTTGGATAAGCGAGGCTTGGATAAGTGAGACTCTACTGTACTTGTATTATTTTCCTGTATTATTATTATTTATTATTACAGTAGAGTCTCACTTATGTTGGGTAATAAGGAGGGATTAAGGAAAAGCCTATTAAACATCAAATTAGGTTATGATTTTGCAAATTAAGCACCAAAACATCATGTTATACAACAAATTTGACAGAAAAAGTAGTTAAATGCGCAGTAATGTTATGTTGTAATTACTGTATTTACTAATTTAGCACCAAAATATCACGATGTATTGAAAACATTGGCTACAAAAATGCATTGGATAATCCAGAACGTTGGATAAGCGAGTGTTGGATAAGTGAGACACTACTGTATTATTATTACATGTATTATTTAACTCTATTATTATTATTATTATTAAAAGGATACATAAGCACATTTATATTGAAGAAGATGAGAATAATGATTTGATCAGAGTTGGACAGGCTTATCTTAAATTTGAGCTTTGTGTAAATATTCAAAAACATTTAACCTACCGATGCCTCAATTAATGTAATTTTATTGGTATCTATTTTTATTTCTGAAATTTACCAACCTCGGCTTATACTGGAGTCAATGTTTTCCTAGTTTTTTTGTGGTAAAATTAGGTGCCTCGACTTATATTCAGGTCGGCTTATACTTGAGTATATACAGCATATGGTAAATATACAATGTCTTTATACAATTGACAGAGACAGACAGTACATAAACAGAAGCAAGGCTCGTTCTTTTCATCTCCGGCATCCAGCGTTTCTCGACCCAGCCATGGGGAGGTGCTGTTGTTTCATTTTCCACAGCAAGGAGCCTGTCATCCTGGATGGATTTTTGCCGGTATGTAAAATAGAGCTGAACGTTATTACATTGATAGAAGCACACCAGGTTTATCTTATTCAGGATTGTTTTTTTATTGTAATTTTTATTTGAATATTGTTCTTGCTTTTTGGAGTTTTTTTTATTTACAGTAGAGTCTCACTTATCCAACATTCTGGATTATCCAACGCATTTTTATATTCGATGTTTTCAATACATCGTGATATTTTGCTGCTAAATTTGTAAATAAAAACATTGACTACTGAAAGGCAGACTGTGTTGGATAATCCAGAACGTTGGATAAGTGAGACTCTACTGTATATATAAGCCGGGGATGGTTGACTCTATGGATGCAAAATATGTGGATGTGAAATGCTAACCGTAAATTGTCACAGTTTCAGGAAATGTTAGAATGTATTTTCCCGAAAGCAGACAGGTGTGCCTGAATACATTTAAAACCTAGGAAATTACCTCCAACAATATTTGTGTCTGTCTGTTCCCATGCTCATTGTTCTCTGTCTTGGGGGCTTTTTTAAAAAATAGCAAAGCCGCATTGAGAAGCTAATACGAACACAGGCATCTTGTCACAGCATGATAATTATTTCACTTACTAATCTGAGAAACATTTCCTTGGCCCTTGTGAATATGATAAAACACACGGCAACATAATTGTCTAGAACAAATCACCCTTATTCATAGTTGCTTGTATTATAGCTTGTGCTCCCAGAAAGCATTTACTCAAAAACCTTCATTGTCATATTTCACCACAGTCAGCCTTCCATGTTCTTTATGAAGCAGAGGACCCCAAAGAAGTAGGAAAATGTGAATAAAATGTTTTTTTAAAACGGAAGAAATACCTTTCTAGGAATTTCTAGATCCCCCAGCAGAATTCTTAGGTTAACATCTTACAGAACTCAGGGAGGACCTAGAAATTCCTAGAAAGGTGTTCTCTTTGGGAATTTCTAGGTCCTCCAGTACAATTCTACAGTCAACATTTGATAGATGGGAGCAGTCTTCTGTGCCCCTTTCTTCATTTATAGGAAGGAATTAACTCTCTAGCTTGGTGGCCAGTGTCATTTGTTCCTATGTATTTGTTATATAGTCCAACACACATTTTGGTATATTGTTATGTGCCTGGTCTCATTCTCTCCTATGCTGGGACTATTTTACTATTTTAACCCTGTTGAGCTTCATCTCAAGCTGCAAGAAGAGGCAGATAATCTATTATTGTTGCAGTTGCAGTTGCTGTTGCTGTTGTTGTTTTGTTGTTGTGGTTGTTGTCATGTGTCTGGTCCTGTGGTGGAACATGTGCAGCATCCCATCCTCTCCTATGCTGAGATGCTCTTGTTGTCTTATCCATGCTGTACCTTGCCTCGAATCACAAAGAGCGGTGGGTCATAAATACATTATTATTTTTGTTATTATTGTTGTTGGTATTATTATAGCGATGTGCCTGGTCCTGCAGAGGACCATGTCCCTGCCATCCTCTCTGATGCTGGGATTATCTGGCTATCTTAACCATGCTGTACCTTTCCTCGAGCTGCAAGGAGAGGTAGGTGATAATAACAACAACAATAATAATAATGTGCCTGGTCTGCAAAGGGCCTTATGCATCTCATCCACTCCTATGCTGGGACTATCCTGCTTTCTTACAGCCACAGGGAGATGTGGGTCATAAATACATTATTATTATTATCATCATAATCATTATTATTACTGTTCTTGTTGTGGTTGTTATGATGATAGTGATGTGCATCTCATCCACTCCTATGCTGGGACTATCTTGCTTTCTTACAGCCACAAGGAGATGTGGGTCATAAATACATAATCATTATTATTATTATTACTGTTCTTGTTATTATGATGTGCATCTTATCCACTCCTATGCTGGGACTATCTTACTGTCTTACCAACACAAGGAGAAGTGGGTCACAAATACATTATTATTATTATTACTGTTCTTGTTGTTGTTATGATTATAGTGATGTGCATCTCATCCACTCTTATAGTGGGACTACCTTACTGTCTCACAGACACAAGGAGAAGTGGGTCATAAATACATAATCATTATTCTTCTTCTTCTTATTATTATTATTACTATTCTTGTTATTGTTATGTTGATAGTGATGTGCATCTCATCCACTCCTATGCTGGGACTATCTTACTGTCTTACCGACACAAGGAGAAGTGGGTCATAAATACATTATTATTATTATTATTATTATTATTATTATTACTGTTCTTGTTGTTGTTATGATTATAGTGATGTGCATCTCATCCACTCTTATAGTGGGACTACCTTACTGTCTCACAGACACAAGGAGAGGTGGGTCATAAATATGTTGTTGTTGTTGTTGTTGTTGTTGTGATGATGCTGATAGTGATGTGCCTGGTCCTGTGGAGGGCTCTGTGCAGCCATGCTGCCCTGCCCCAAGGCTGCGGGATGGGGAGAAAGGGGCAAGCAGGACAGGGCCTCCTCTCGGCAGTTCTACCTTAAGGGGCTGCTTGACATCAGCCGAGTGGGCTGGCCTCGAGTGGGTGGGATTTCCTGCGCGGAGAGGTCAGCTGTTCTCCCTGCCTGCCTGCCTCTCTTCTCTCCCTCCCCCCGCTCTCTGCCTCCTTCCCTCTCTTCTCCTCCTTCTCCTCCTCCTTCTTCCTCCTCCTCTCCCCCTTCCCCCCCATATATTCCCCCGTCTTCTGCTCTGCCTCGCGTGGGGCCCACCCTCTGCCTCCTGGCGCTCGCCTCCTAGGGATGTGGGAGCTACAGGATGCCCGGCAGCATCGCGAAGGGCTGGAAACCCACCAAGTACATCCCGGTCTCCACGGCGGCTGCCTTGCTCGTGGGCTCCACCACCCTCTTCTTCGTCTTCACGTAAGAGATGTCTCTCTCTGTGTGTGTATGTGGGTTGCAATCCGAAGGGAAGGGGCTGTGTGGTTTGGAAAGACTTTGCGCCCTGGAAAGATTGCCCACCTTGAAGCCTGTCCTCCTCCTGGGAGCGTGGATTGCACCTCCCAGCATCCCCATCCCCTTGCCTTGCTGCCCTGGAGCCCCTCATCCCCTCACCCCCCATCTCTGACAGCTCCAGTCCCATCCTCTGCTTCGTTGCCGGATTGTTGTTGTTTTTACTCAAGAGCAGAGACTGCAGCAAATATAGCAATTTAGCAAAAGTTCTTTCTTTTTTTTTTTACAAAAATAGATTCTTATTTTTTTTTTTTTTGAATGGAGGTCAGCCTCATGCTTTGAATGGTGCTGGAAACTCCGCCATTTAAGGTGTCACCGTGGCTGCTGTGGCTTTTGGAGTGACTCTCGGGGTAAAAAGACCCCCAAAGGACACCTTTGCAGCCTTGTTTCTTCTAAGGCCCTGAGCCCACCCCATTGTCCCCTTCCCTAAGGCTCAAGTCTCCAAAGGGAAGGCTTGGCGTTGGGTGGTTGTTCCTTCAGTTGTCAGGAAGCATCACAATTTCAAAGAGAAGACCTTTGTAGCCACAGTGCTATTTTGACTCGTGTTGGAGGCAAAGCCGGGCAGCACCTTTCCCTCGATTCCCTTGCCACTGCCAATGCGACTTGTCCCTGTGTCCCCCCCAATATAGTGTTTCTTTCGCTGTCGAAGGCTTCCATGGCTGGAATCACTGGGTTGCTGTGAGTTTACAGGCTGTCTGGCCGTGTTCCAGAAGCATTCTCTCCTGACGTTTTGCCTGCATCTATGGCAGACATCCTCAGAGGTTGTGAAGTATGTTGGAAACGAGGCAAGTGTGGTTTATATATCAGTGGAATGATGTCCAGGGTGGGAGAAAGAAGTCTTGTCTGCCTGAAAATGATCAAGATCTGGCCAGCAGTATTTAAAAAACTCTAAAAACAGGACAGTAAATGAAGAACAACACTCAGAAAACTGTGAATTCCAGACAGGAAACAATCAGGGCCAGCTAACACCTGCCAACAAAGGATTCCCCCAGGCAGCAACAGCCAGGCTTTGAAGCTGTAAGGCTATTCAATGCTAATCAAGGTGGCCAATGGCAACATTCCCATTTGCCTCCAACAGACAAGAGTTATTTCTTTCTCCCACCCTGGACATTATTCCACACATATATGTCTAGTTTCCAACAGACTTCACGACCTCTGAGGATGCCTGCCATAAATGTGGGCAAAACGTCAAGAGAGAATGCTCCTGAACATGATCAGATAGCCCAGAAAACTCACAGCTACCCAGTGTTTCTTTTGTTTCATACTATATTGCCTTCACTTTCTATGGGCAAGGGAGCAAAAGGGAATGGTTCGAGCTGGCTACATGTCACGGCCTTGCTTTTGTGCGTGTGGCATGTGCTCAACCCCAAACTACTTGCACTTTTTCGTTTGAGCTCTCCCTAGCCTTTGCATATTGGCTCTCCTCTTCTCCCTGCTCCCTCCAAGCCTTTTCTATTTATAGGCGATGCATACAAGCAGTCTTCGTGCCACGGCAAGTGCTCAAAAAGCCAACTTTGGGTTAGCTTCAGTCTAATGCCTCGGTTATCAGGTTATCCCATAGGAGCATGTCTCTCTGCCTCTGCTTTTGGGAAAAGGATGGATGGAAGCAAGGCCTTTTGCGTGGTAGCCCTCTGTCACAAAAGGCCACCCCTAGACACACATTAAGCTGGCAGGGACTTTGTTGTCGAATGAATGATGTGATTTCTGTGGTTTCTCGCCTGCCATCCTTCTCCTTCAGTGTCTCATTTCCCACCAGCATTTGAAACTCTAGTCCTTATCTTCGTTATCTTCCTTCCCACTTGCTGCAGAAGCGTTGGGTGATATGCCTCTTTTGAAGGTGGAGTAATCATTTCGGGAATTCAGTAGCGGCGACCGCATTGAGTTCTTTCAGGAAGGTTAGGACACAGGCAGGAGGGCCGATGTGTGATCTATATTCAGGGGCAATTGTCTCGGGCCGCTGGTTTCCCTTCGTCCAACTTGGATTGCCTTTCCCAGTCATTGAGCAATTTCTTTGCTACTGGGGTAGAGTCAAATCTAGTGATTATACGTTTATTTTGTTGTGAATGTTAGAAGAAGCTTTCTGATGCTACTACCAGTTTGATGTGGTCTGATCTCATATAAAGCACAGGAACTGGGTCTAGGCCTGGGCAGTGAGAGTTTGGCTCCGACCCAGTTCTAGGATCCGTAGTATCCATGGCTTCATGGCCATGGAGGGTTCAGCTCCCCTACTACACACACACAACTTCCTCTTGCAATACCCACCTTCATCAGTCTGCAGCTATGCATGCTGATGCACCTTACATTGCCTATTGCGGAGTATCCCCCCGTTTCACTTCTCTCTGCCTAAGGCCTCTAAAGCACATTCCTGCATGCATTCACACCCTGCACTCTTTGGACACCACATTTTCAAGGTGCCACGTTAAGCAGTCAGTGTAGATGTGCCATCTATGATGTGACTCATAATACATCCTATAATACATCAAACTAGAGATAGCTGAATATTAGTTGCTTGCTCTGGAGCAGGCCAGACCCTCCGGCTGTTTGGTCCTCCAGCTCCCAGAAGCCCTAGCTGGTTTATCCAATGGTCAGGAATCATGGGAGCTGAAGTCCCAAACATCTGGACTCCTTGAGGGACTCAAGTTATACAGGCCTGCCCTAGAGAAAAGGTGGAAAACGTCTTTTCAGGTCTAGGGATGAACTGAGTTTCACAAATCACAGAATTCTAGAGTTGGAAGAGATCTGGGACTATATAATAATAATAATAATAATAATAATAATAATAATAATAATAGGTAAAGGTTTCCCCTGACATTAAGTCTAATCGTGTCTGACTCTGGGGGTTGGTGCTCATCTCCATTAATAATAATACTTTATTTATATTCCTCCCTATCTCCCCTGGGGGACTCGGGGCGGATTCTACACATAAAAGGCAAACATTCAATGCCCAAACACAACAACAATACACCCGAATACAACATCTAGACCAGTGGTTCCCAACCTTTGGTCCTCCAGGTGTTTTGAACTTCAACTCCCAGAAGTCCCAGCCATCTTGCCAGCTGTTTGGAATTATGGGAGCTGAAGTCCAAAGCACTTGGAGTACCAAAGGTTGGGAACCGTTGATCTAGTCCAACCCCATTCTGCCATGCAGGACCGCCCTATCAAAGCACTCCCGACAAATGTCCATCCAGCCTTTGCTTAAATACCTCCAAAGAAAGAGACTCCACCACCCTCCATGACAACATATTCCATTGCCAAACAACTCTTACTGTCAGGAAGTCCTTCCTAATATTCAGGTAGAATCTCTTTTTTTGATGTTTCAATCCATTGCTCCATTGCGTCCTAGCGAAAATGGAGCTGGGTCTGTTTATCCTGGAGAGGAGAAGGTTGAGAGGAGACAGGTTTAAATATCTGAAAGGATGTCATAAGGAAAAGGGAGTAAGGCTTCCTTTTTGCTGCCCTGAAGACTAGGACTCAATTGAGCCATGTTCAAATTAGGAGAGGAAATTCCACCTGAACATTATGAAGAACTTCCTGACTGTAAGAAGAGCTGTTCAGCAGTGGAACTCTCTGCCTCGGAGTGTCGTGAAGGCTCCTTCCATGGAGGCTTTGAAACAGAGGCTGTCAGGGGGGCTTTGAATGTGCTTTCCCTGTATGATAGAATGGACGATGGGGTCTCTTCCAACTCTATCTTCTATGATTCTAAGCCTGCCCCCTCCTCAATGTGACAGCCTTTCAAATATTTAAATATGGCTCTCATTTCTCCTCTTAACCCTCTCTCCTGCAGGCTAAACAGACCCAGTTCCCTGAGTGGCTCCTCACATGGCTTGGCCTCCAGACCTTTGACCATTTTGGTCGCCCTTCTCTGGACACATTGCAGCTTGTCAATATAAAATCAGCCAAATGGTTGCTGCTTTTGCCCATTTTTTTTTGGTATTTTGTCTACAATATCTGCATGAGAACTCCTGGAAGACTGTGGTTTGTTCTGTTTAGTCAGGAGAGTGGGGTTTGAAGTTAGGCACAAGGCTTGGAGACGTCCGATGTTAAAAATGCCCTTTAATCTTTCCTCAGCCTCAGAGCCACAAGGGATGTTGGGTTGCAATCCCCGTGATCCCCAGTCCACATGATGGATAATCAAAAGGGATGGGAGTTATCTCCAGTAACATCTAGGGATCCAAACTGGGTGAGAACCAAAGAGCACCGACCACTATGTCAAAAAATTATTATTGGCCCTCTCTGTGTCTCCCCGGATGCTCTGTCCATGGATTCAGGGTCCCCTTGAAGGCAACCATAAAGCTGATGGGACCCTCCATGAAAATGAGTTTGACCACATCTGCTTTTAGAGGGGTTCCAGGCCTCTCTTTATTTTCATATTTTTGTTAAAAGCTTAGGTTACCTTGGTCTTTTCACTTGCCGAGACAGAAGAAGCCGTAAGTGGGTGGCGTTCTACCCAATTACTTAATGAGAAGTTAAGTTGTTCCTGCCTTTGCATGAGCTGGCCTTTGCATACAAAGGCCTTGAGATGACTAAATATACCCCAGTGACTGCAATGAGTATTGCCAAGGGCTGGGGAGTGGAAAGTGGCTTTGGGGGGGGGGGGTGCAGGGAGCTGGGACACTGCAATGCTTTATTGGAGGCACCACTATTTTGTGGCATCTTGGCTGGTATCCTCTCTCAGCTACCAAGGAGGCATTTTCCACCGCAATGGTTATGGAATCTTGGGATTTGTAGTTAGGCGAGGCACCAGCCCTCTTCAACAGAGAAGGCTAAAGCCAAGTTACAACCCGCAGGATTCCATTGCATAGAGCCTGGGTGTCCCAAGTGGCATCAAACTGCATTCAATCTACAGTGTAGATCAGGCATGGGCAAACTTCAGCCCTCCAGGTGTTTTGGGCTTCAACTCCCACTATTTCTAACAGCCTCAGGCCCCTTCCTTTTCCCACTCTGCCGTTTAAGTTTAAGAGACTTATTGGATGAATCCTGGCTCTCAATATTAGGGCCACAAAGGCCTAGAATCAGTGTGGTGCATTGGTTAAGATGTTGGTTGGAGACCTACAAACTCCAGGATTGAGTTTCTCCTTGGCCAAGGACCTCACCGGAAGACTTGGTATATAACAGTCTCAGCTTGAAATAACTTCATTGCTTGTCTTGGTGTTGCATGCAGAGTTTTTCTCCATGCCAGTAGCTCCATCTACATTACATTATATAGTCAGTGTAGACTCATATAATGCAGTTCAATGTCATCAAACTACATTGTATAATTATAATATGATTTATTTATATTCCGCTCTATCTTCCCAAGGGGACTCTGAGCGGATTGCAGGTTCATATATGGCAAAGATTCAATGCTGTTTATACAATTGACAGAGACAGACAGTACATAAACAGAGGCAAGGCTTCCCTCTTTTCATCTCTGGTATCCGGCTGTGCTCAACTCAGCCATGGGGAGGGAAGCCTTGCCTCTGTTTATGTGCTGTTGCTTCATTTTCCATTCCGAGGAGCGTGTCGTCCATGGATGCCTTCCTGGTCGGATTTTGCCAGCATGTTTTTCAGGGCGCCTTTTACCTCCCCACCAAAGCGGTACCTATTTATCTACTTACATTGTTGTTTTCGAACTGCTAGGTGAGCTGAAGCTGACCGCTACCCAGGCTTGAACTACTAACTTTTCAGTCGGCAGGATCTTAACCTGCTGTGCTAGCCCGGCCCATTATATGAGTTTACACTGACTATATAATGTTTGAAACTGCATTGAAAGTTTGAAATTGCATTATATGGCAATGCTGATGGGCCCAGTGAGGCAACCATATACCGCTGGTATCGCAGAGAGGTTTTGCATGGGTGAGAATGAGTTTTGGTGCAAATCAGTAGCAATTGCCCTTGCTGCATGGATTTGGTGTAATTTAATTCTTTTATATATTGCCTTTCTCCCAGATTGGGATCACGCAGGTGGGTCACAAATAGAATCAATGTAAACGTAGTGGTATGAATGTCAAAACAAGGTCAAATCATCCCATGAAAAAGTACAAAGTCATTTCAAAGACATACAAAAGTAATGAAAACAAAAAAGTAAATGCAGCCGGTGATTTCTTTGCCTTTTTTGGATTGACCAACTTTGAATGTTTGCGTATGTTGTGCTTTCCTTGCAAAAGAGAAAAGACAAGCTGGAAGGTGGGCTTTGCTGCCAGACATGGGCATGGATTTGTGATGTTTTAGATCACGCACCACTGAAAATAAAAAAGAGATGATGGTTGTTGGTTTGTTATGTTTTTTTCCAAGATGAAGATTGTTAGCAGAGCTGTTTGGCACCAACTTCAGTGAAAATGTTTGTTCATTAGGTACATTTCCATCCCAAATTCGAGGCAATGTATGTGGCTCTCCTCTTCTGAGATAACCTCCATGGCAATGGCTACAAATACTTTGGAGTTTTGCCTGAACTTTCAAGGAACATATGGAGATGAATTCAATAGGGTTCAGCACCTTGGATACTTCCTTCGAAGGTGCCTCAGTCTGAAGGCTAAGGTTATACTATCTGTATCTTTAGGAACCATCAGAAATTTTGTATGTACCCAACCCCTATTCTTCTCAGCCCTAACTCCCCTGCATCCTCTGTCGTGGATGCAAATGGTGGGCTCTTTGAAGTTGACAATGCAAATCCCCACAGAATTTTCGATTTCCTGGTTTCACCCCTTCAAATGACACAGCTCAGTGTTAGAAGCTCACTGGTCTTTGTGAGCGAGTTTCCCTAAACAAGAGCAACAACAACAACAAAAACTCACTCTGTCTTTTAATTTTATATCCAAGAATTCCCCAAGGTGTTGAGAAACTTCTGTCTTGGTTTTGGGTGGCTTAGTTTTGCTTCCATGCTGACATGTAGAGCCAAAGTTAAAGATTTCCTAGACCCATTTCAAAAGCACTTGAGAGCAGGATACAGAGATGACCATTATAGTTGCTTTAGTGCAGTGGTTCCCAACCTTTTTTTTTTTTTTTACCAGGGACCACTTGACCAGGGACCACTCTCCAACAGAGGAATTGAAACAGAGGGTTACGAATCAGTTTTTGGTCAACGTTAGATTTGGTTTGGTTATTTGAAGTGCTGATTCAGAAAATTGCATTGGATAGACCACATCAGCTCTAGTTTCTGATACAGAACATATGCCATCCAGTAGTCGTCATCTGCTCACCCACAGAAAACCATATGTAATAATCTAGAGCTGATGTGGTCTATCCAATACAATTTTCAGGAACAGGCCTAAAAACAAAAAACACCGAGGTGCTCCCGCTTCCAGGGGCTCAGCTCAGGGAGAGGGAGGAAGAGGAGAAGCAGCAGTCAGGAGGCTTGTTGTCGCGCCTTTCGTGGGTAGTCAACCTCTCCCCTCCTGACATCTCCGTTGCCTCAGCATTATAAGAGTGTTTTGTGAGTCCAGTTGCTCTCATTGCAACGGTGTAGTAACAAGTACTCTTTGATTCGCCTGAGAAACGTTTCCATAGAGTTTAAATACATATCCCCATTATGCTAATAAGCATTCCCATTTAACACATTATTTTTTCTCCAGCCCCTCCCATCTCCGTCAACAGAACAAAAACCTGACTAGACTTTTAGGTCTATTCTTATTTTCATCTTCCTCTTTCCCACCACCTGTCTTAAAAGGTACCTTTTCATGGATGCCTTCACAATGCAGGAAATGCCACAAGGTTCTCCAAAGTCAAGAATTTCCTATTAGGTAGACATAGATCAAAACGCAATGTCCCTACTTATGGAGGATTTCAGTTGGGGACCTTTCCAGGCGGATGCAACAGCATTTCTGTTTCGGTTTCTCTGTGTGTTTAAGTAATTACTGTCTCAAGATGTTTCTCCCTCATTTAAAAGCACTGGGCGCCAGCCTTGAATTCTTTGGAAGAGCAAATGAAAGATGGCGAGCCCCTTATATAAAGTGTTCTGTTTATTTTTCTTTCCTCCTGCCAACCAGGATATCTCTAGGCAACCTGATGCATTCAATCCATCCTGCAGATGTCTTAGCCATGCAGACAACATATACCTATATTGGGTTGAGTTCAAGTACACAGATCAGGAATGGTTTTTCCCTCTTCTAGAAATGGGATTAGGACCTCTGCCTGGACCCTTCCAATCCCAGGGTCTGGATTCGAAAGACTGTAATGAGTGGAACACACGAAAAGTAGTTGAGTGTCTAATGTGTTGTCAAAGGCTTTCATGTCTGGAATCACTGGGTTACTGTGAGTTGTCCGGGCTGTCTGGCCATGTTCCAGAAGCATTCTGTCCTGACGTTTTGCCCACATCTATAGCAGGCATCCTCAGAGGTTGAGGTCTGTTGGAAACTAGGCAAGTGAGGTTTATCTATATATCTGTGGAATGATGTCCAGGGTGGGAGAAAGAACTCTTGTCTGTTGGAGGCAAGTGGGAATGTTGCCATTGGCCAACTTGATTGACAACAACAATTCTGGGTCTTCAGTCTCCAGTCTAAGATCACCTGAAATTGTTAAAATATTTTAAGAAAACTGGGTGGCTTCTCTGGATGGTGATTCAGTTAATGCTTTGAGCATTCTAGGAAAGGAGATAGGCGGGTTAGTATGTTGTTTACTTTCTGTCAAACCTATTTCTTGCCTTCGCTAGAAATCATTAACCTCTGGGATATTAAAAAATTGGCTGTTTTCCCAGGATGCTAATCGAAATGTCAGCTTGGTCTGCCATTCAAAAATTCTCACCTTCATTTGGAGAAGAATACATTTATTTTAGCGACCTTCTTGACTTAACTAGTGGCCCCTTATTGGGAGGCATTTCGAAGGATGCGTTTCCAAAGTGTGCCCAGTACATACCTTGAGGGCAAATTTCATAAGGTCCCTGTGGAATGGCAAGTGGGTCCCTGTGGGCCCGGTGAAGTGGAAATCAAACGTTATGGTCCTTTTTATAGAAACATAAGAAGGAGATTTCTGAGCCAGATTATTGTAAGAGTCTCAGGGTCCGAAGGAGAACATACAGGCAGATGCACTCCCATATGTCACTTATCAAGTGGCTGTTTTATACATCTTAAAATCAGAAAGAGAGCGGCATCTTATATATCTTTGGACATGTTTAGATTTTATGAATCAACAGTTTTTATTACTTATTGTTACACGACTTTGTATTGTATTTTACCTGCGATTGTTTTTGACGTTGCTGTTTTAACAGCAATGTCTTCCTAATGTTTTATGTTCTGACTTAGAATTACAACATAAAACCTACTTATTTATCAAGAAACAGAAACTTTTACATATACAGATTCAGAATCCTGGGATACATACAGAAGACAACGCACAACCATATAGCTATTCCCTTGGATACTTATAAATAAATCCCTTGCCATGTTAATTCAGATCTTCCTTTTTGCCAGATATGGCAATGTTTAATAATAAAAAGGAGGACTATCACTAATGTTATCCCAGAGCAAGAAGATGTCAAACATATGCCATGCTCCAGTACAGGACAGATGGATTGCTTTGGTGGGCCACAAATCCAGGGTCACTACAATAAGAGCCTTTTCAGCAAAACGCAATTGGAATTCTTTTTCTGGCTGTTTGGATTTAGCATTGACCATTGTACTAACAATTGAGTTTGATGAATAGAAAGTCATTGGCCAAACGGGTTGTGTATGTGAAATGAAAAGCCAGAGTAATCCCTGTGCTGGTTGTTGCTAACCCTAAAAATGTGTAAAGCAGCAGCAAATTGGGAGAACAAGACTGGACGCAAACAAGGTGACCCTTTCCCTTCCTCCTGGTTGATCTTCAGATACCTAATAATCCTCGGGTTACTCATAGCATAGAAACATCATATTATTTTGAGTCCTTCCAATGTTTAATCCTATTATAGTGTTTGTATGTTTTTAGGCTTTAAATTGTATATTCAATAACAACAACAAAACTACTACTACTACTACTACTACTACTAATAATAATAATAATAATAATAATACACATTATTTATATTCTGCTTTATCTTCCCGGAGGGACTCAGAGCGGATTACAGTATACACATATATAAGGCAAACATTAAATGCCTTTTACACAGTGAACAACAGTGACATGCAATATACAGACAAAGGCCTTCCCCTTCCATCTCTGGCGTCTGGAGATGATGCTCAACTCTGGCGATGTGGAGGTGGTCTTGTTCTATTTTGCTATGCCGAGGAGCCTGTTGTCTGTAGACATCTCAGATTGTATTGCCGGCATATGTCTGCATGGGGAAACTTTTTATCTTCCCGCTGAGGCAGTACCTATTGATCTACTCACATTGCATGCTTTCGAACTGCTAGGTTGGCAGAAGCTAGGGCTAACAGTGGGAGCTCACCCCAACTCTTGGCTTCGAACTGCCAACTCTTCGGTCAACAGATTTCCTGCAGCTTACGGTTTAACCCACTGCGCTACCATAGCCCCATGATACATATATTGCCCATCTCTCCTTGTGGCTTGAGATGGGTAATAAATGTATTATTTTCATTTTAGTATTAGCAGTTTTGGATCTCTTTTGAGAGAGATAAAGCAGGGTAGAAATATATTTATCAGCATCATCATCATAGTTTTATTTTACCAGTTGGGGGCAATTTCCAGTGGTCCAACCCACCTAGAGGTGCCACCTCCTGCCATTTGGCCACACAATGGTGACATTAAAGCTGACTCACTGTCACTTTAAAATAAGTGATTTTAATTTTGGAGGCAAGTGATGCCTCCAGGTGTGTTCAGTGATTTCAAAGCAGGGCACACTTTGTCTTAAAACACAAATGAAGCTAATGGCAACATTAGAGGAGAAGTGGGACTTTGGCCACCCTCCTGCTGCATGGACTTGTGGTTGTCTGTGTCACCATATCTGTGCTGACTGTCCTTGTGTTCGTAACCGCTTCCTCTTCTGTATGGTAGCTTGACTTCATTCTGCTGCTGATCGATAACTCTTTTCCACTTAATCCAGGTAACGGTCCTCGCTTATAACCTCGTCCATTCAGTTGGGAAGTGCCGTTGCGCTTTTGTTCGCCGGCCTGAGAAGATTGTAGACTTGGGCAGCTCATGTTCTCTCTTATGCTGCCTTGAGCCGCCTCGCTCTCTCCGCTGGGATTGCTTTTAGTGGAATGCCAGGTGGTGGTCTAATTCAGTCCACTGGAAGACTGAGGCTTAATTAGATGTGTTTTGTTCAAACATGTTGTAGATGTCGCTTCATGTTAAAGACTATACGGACAACATGCATTATGAAAGCTAAGTGCAGCTGAGAGGCGAAGAGGCCAGCTTCGGATGCTCCTATGTTTGAGTCCTCTGTAATTTTCAGGACATTGCATTCAAAGCAAGGCACTTAAAACCCGGTTGGAGATTCTCTGCAGCTCAAGGGCCAAATGCAGTTTGCAAGATGGTCGCAGGGGCCAGGTTTCAGTGATAGGTGGGACCCAAAAGTATCATTCTTGTTTATTTGCCTGGTGCTTTACAAGGAATGTAAACACAACAAAAAAACAACAACAGTGCATCCTTTGAAAGTCTCATGCACATTATGCACATATGAGGAAAAAGGAGCAGTGGAAATATAAAACTATGCAATCCAGTTGTAAAACAAATGATTCAGGCAGAATATGAAAAACAATACAATATAGAATAAAATGAAGCCAAAGGACTAAGGCTGGATTTACACAGCCAAATAATGCAATTTAACTACATTGAACTAGATTATATGGCAGTGTAGACCCATAATCCAATTCAATTGCACTCTGAAACTTCATTATTTGGTAGTGTAGAGTCAGCGCTAGGCCCCTTCTATACTGCCATATATAATCCAGATTATTTGCTTTGAACTGGATTATATGGCAGTGTAATAATAATAATAATAATAATAATAATAATAATAATAATAATAATAATAATAATAATAATACACTTTATTTATATTCCGCCCTTCTCCCTTAGGGACTCAGAGCGGGTTACAACATTTTGCAAGTTTTCCAACTTCTAGGTTGACAAGAACTACTGCCGACCTTCAGGTCAGGCATTCAGCAGCACAAGCGTTTAACCCATTTCGCCAGTGTAGATTCATATAATCCAGTTCAAAGCAGATAATGTGGTTTATCTACTGCGATAATCTGGATTTTATGCCAGTGTAGAAGGGTTTTAGACATACAGTCAAAATACACAAGTTAAAATCATGTGAAACGGCAACTCTGAAGAGTTCCTAGGATGCAGATCCTGAGTGAGTCGGTAGAAAGAAATGTGCGTTGACATGGGGAAGATAGGTCATGAAGGGCATTGAAACTTAAAACAAGTCTGTCCTGAATCCCAAAAAGAATAGGCAACCGATGAAGAGATACCAAAAGTAGGGGAAACTAAGTTGTTCTATCTTTAACATGTTATGTTTTCAGTGACAATGAAGTATCCATGCTGCGATATCTGAAAGGCATCCTGTAATAGGATGTTGGATATCAAAAGAAAGTTCTGGAGTGGAGAAATACAATTGAGTATTGTCAGCATGAAGATTATATTGAAAGCCCAACAGATATGATTACGCAAAGATAATATATACAGAGAAAATAGCTTAAGGGGCCAAAACATCACCCTGTGGAACCCCAATCTAAAGTGGGGAAAGAAGATAATATACAGCCTCCATCCACTTGAGAGATAAGATATGAAGCAGCTAAGGAATGAATCTGAAAACTCAAACCCACAAAGAGAATCCAATAGAATAGCATAACCAGCTTTGTCAAAAGCCATGGAAAGATGGAAGAAGAATAAGGACTGAATATAGGCCTTTTGACTTTTCCGTCAAGGTGATCATCTGCCATATTCGCTGTTTCCATGGAGTTCAAATCCAGATTGAAAAGGATCCAATTCAGGAACATGAGGGAAAGGGTCAAGGCAATGTACAGAAACAGGACGTTCCAAAACTTTGGCGAGAACAGACAACAATTAAAGCAGAGGGATAATTAGAAAGAGAAAAGGGATCAAGTGAAAGTTTCTTTGCGAACTGGAGAAAGAGTGGCATATTCAGCTCCAAAGGATATGAGTCAGTAAAAAGGGACAGATTAATAACATGGGGAAGAGAATGTCAGGGCCGACAAGAATCACAAAACAAGAAGGAACAGGATCAAGAGAGCAGGTAAAAGGAGGGGAAAGCATCAATATCTTGGGTGGCTTATCTTCACAAAACAGAGGAGTAGCAGAAAGCATAGAAGAAACAGTCATTTGAGCCATTTGTAATGAAGGAGGTTAAAAGCAGCAATATATGAATTTAATATTCAAGAAAATAGCAAAATCACCAACAGAAAGTGATGAAGGGAGAAGCAGAAAAGAGATGCCGTGAATGTTGTGCGTTAGCAAGGAAGTACAGGCAGTGCCCAAGTTATGAACAAGATAGGTTCTGGGTAGCTGTGAGTTTTCCGGACCATCTGGCCATGTTCCAGAAGTATTCTCTGCTGACGTTTCACCCACACCTATGACAAGCACCCTCAGAGGTTGTGAGGTCTGTTGGAAACTAGGCAAGCGAGGTTTATATATCTGTGGAATGATGTCTGGGGTGGGAGAAAGAACTCTTGTCTGTTTGAGGCAAGTGTGAATGTTGCCATTGGCCACCTTGATTAGCATTGAATAGCCTTGCAACTTCAAGGCTTGGCTGATTCCTGCCTTGGGGAAATCCTGTGTTGGGAGGTGTTAGCTGGCCCTGATTGTTTCCTGTCTGTTTTCTGAGTGTTGTTCTTTATTTAATGTCCTGATTTTAGAGGTTTTTTAAAAAAAATATTGGTAGCCAGATTGTGTTCATGTTCATGGTTTCCTCCTTTCTGTGAAAATTGTCCACATGCTTGTGGATTTCAGTGGCTTCTCTGCGTAGTCTGACATAGTGGTTGTCAGAGTGGTCCAGCATTTCTGTGTTCTCCAATAATAGGTTGTGTCCAGTTTGGTTCATCAAGTGCTCTGCTATGGCTGACTTCTTTGGTTGATAGGTTCCGTAGGTTTGTTCTACTGTAACTCCATACAAAAATATATAGGGTTGTTGTGTGTTTTCCAGGGTGTATGGCCATGTTCCAGAAGTATTCTCTCCTGACGTTTCACCCACATCTATGGCAGGCATACCTCACAACCTCTGAGGATGCCTTACATAGATGTGGGCGAAACATCAGGTGAGAATACTTCTGGAACATGGCCATACAGCCCGGAAAACACACAAGAACCCTGTGAACCCAGCCATGAAAGCCTTTGACAACACACACACACACACACACACACACACACACACACACACACACACACATATATATTAGCTTAGGATTGCATAGGGTAGAGTTAACACTCCAGTTGTGTTTGTTTGCTATCTATGCAGAAAATTTAACCTCACTTTCTGTTGCTGTGAGAATTGGATTTTGACAAATTTGACTTGTGGATTGGTGAGAATGCTTCAATCGAGACCCCTTTCCCCATGATAAATCTGAATTTTTCTTCCAAGGGGTAGAGTTTTCCCACTTTATGTTGTCTCACCCCCATACTTAACTAAGAGTCATTTCTAAGTCGGATGTTTATAACTTGGGGACTGTCTATAGCATTTCTATTTGGTCGAAGAGATAGCATAAGAAGTCGAAAGAATGACATTATAATGAATGCAGTCTGCCCACTCCCCAGCTGTGTGAGCGCAGGAATAAAGAGACTAAATAAAAGGAGTAAGTAATGCCAAGGATGTTGTTTGGTAGCAGAGAAGGTATGTATTGACAAAGGGGCAAAACTTTCAAGAGCGGAAGATAAAGCTGAGTTAAGTAACGAAGCGACTGAATGCAAGGAAGCAACAATTCAGAGAAGCCAGAGAAGAGATCAGTGCTTGTGAAAAGGACTCAGAATGAACAGGATGAAGTTCTCCAAAGCAGAATGCCAAGGAGGTAGATTATATGGATAAGGGCGAAAGCGGCAAGATGACAATCAGACAAAGGAAATGCAGTGATTGGAAAAGAGGAGGCGGAATAATTCTTCATAAGAGCAGGATCAAGGCAGTGACCAAGGCAGCATGTAGGTGGGTGGGTCTTTGGAGTCATCCACATGACTATGAAAATTACCTATCATAAGAGTTGGGATATCATTACAGGGGAAAAAAGTCAACCTAAAAATCAAAATCAGAAAAAAAGTTGAAATTGGCGCTAGGGAGATAAAAGAACATTGGAGCCACCCAATGTGGTAACTGATGCTTTCACTCCCATGGACCTCCTCCCATACGAGGCCATACCACAATATTGTGGCTTAAGAAGCAAAAAGTTTGACAAAAGCAGTGACTATATGAAAACCAGCAGCAAAAAAACCCCAGCATCGCGTGCTTATAGCCCATGCAGAGAAAACCACACGATTCAACACGTACTGGTAATTGGGTAATAATGACAATTCTATTGTATTAGAAGGCTCAACACATAAATTAGCATAGAATTAAGCTTTGTAGGTATACGATACACATAAGCAGCAGGATTGTCTTGCACTTCATATGAAATCGGATAATATTTCCAACCCTGGGTTGCTGTGAGTTTTCCGGGCTGTATGGCCATGTTCCAGAAGCATCTTCTCCTGACGTTTCGCCCATTTCCAACCCTATCACACGCTGTTATTTTGACAGTTTCCAATGAAAACATCTGTGTTCTGAGCTATCACACAAGCAAGTGTTGTCTCTACCCATTACCCATTCTTTTCCCTTTTTAAAAAACGGGAAACGTCGACAACGTGGAACTCGGAAAGTAAGGTACAAAAAAGTCTCAACATCCTAGCTATAGCATAATTTGGAAAGCCAAGGTTTCAAGAAAGGAGAAAATACAGTCACAGCAAAGTAGTGATATCTCAAAATTGCACAATTCCCAATACACAATATGTTAAAAAATAACTTTGTGCATGAAACTTAGTGTGTGTACATTGAATCATTAAAAGGAAATGTGTGATTAATTGGGTTTTTTTTAATTGTTTCGGAATTCCGGATATGGGATGCTCAACCTGTATTTGTTGTCTTGTATGTTATGTTTTTCATCTACATGTGCTGCACCCAGAGATGCTGATTATTGGATGGTATAAAAATGTGCTGGCTGAGGTGATTCTGCAGATTTGTCACTTAAATATAAATTTTACCGATCTCTGGTAAAGGGAAGATGATTGAATATATTAATGTTTCTGTTTTACGTTAATCCTGAATGACTACAGCATGTGTTTTATTTATCTCGCCAAGCTGGACCGTTTGAGGCCTTGAAATGCCATTTATTAAAATTACATGGTAGGGAGTGGTCCGGCTGAATATAAATTCTCAAGATGACATGCTACGATTACTATTTGAGGTACTGGAAGCCTTGCCAACATCTAAGCAACCCGTGTGAGTTGGGGTCAGAGACCATTGTAGTAATGGTCTGTATGGCCAGGAAAATTCTGTATGTTAGTGGTCAGATGTTGTGTTTTGCATGCAGGAGCTCCCAGATTCAGTCCTTAGCTTCTTCAGTTAAAATGATCTGCCTTGGGGCCCATACTGGGATAAAGGTGGGATATCAATCAAATAATAATAGTTATTGCCATCGCCAGACATTTTGAAGTCCTTCAGCTCGACTTTATGGTATTCTTGATCTGGAAGGTCCATCATAGGGTTTGCTATTATATGATAGCGCCATAGTCCCTGTGGATCAAACACATTTTCCTCTCCTCCTTTTTGTTTAGTGACTATTGGGGTGGCATTTAAGCCCTAATTGTGTACCTAGCTTGACATAAAATTGAAATGACTAAATTTAGGGACACTATTCCTGACGGGGGCTGCAGCTGTGTTTCAGAAGCATGCACAGTCGAGGCAGCCAGCAAAATTCCCTGCTAACAAACGGAGTCTTACGAAGCCATGGCAAGCCAAAATAGCCAGCCAAAGAGAGGGAAGCAGTGCTGAAATACACCCTGTATAAACCATGCCCCCCTTTAGCTTTGTTTATGTTGCAGTTGAAAGAAGTTTTCTGCAGAAGCACATTCAAACTATATTGAGCATTTCCCGTTTATAAATAGAATGAAGGGCTGATTTACGCAAAAATACTCAACTGGTTGGAACTTGGAAGCTTTCCCTCTTGCTTGGCTAGGAGGGCCTTGGCCAGTGAGCTCCTGTGGACCAAAATGTTGAGTTTATAGATAAGTTCACATACACTCGTGTAGAAGTCTACCTCGTGTATAAGCCAAGGGCAGGTTTGGGGGTGAAAATTATGGGTTTTGATATGACCCATGGATAAGTCAACCCAGGTTTTAAATGTCAATTTTTAAACTAAAATTCTAGTTTACAAATGATTCATACTTAAGAACAGGGGTGAGACAAGTGAACATCCCAGTCCCTACAACTCCTATAAATCATGGTGAATTTTCCCCAAACCTTAGTATGTTCAGTTGCTGATCCATTCCTCATTGCAAGAAATGCATTGCTAAAGAGCTCACCTGCATTAGGATGAACTTGACTACTGTTTTGAGTGGTCACTGGTTTGTATTAAAATTCACACTCAAGTCAATCATTATACTCTTGTATCCAAGTATGTAGCGACTGCAGTGGCACAGCGGGTTAAACCGCAACGCTGCCAAACTTGCGGGCCGGAAGGTCGGTGGTTCGAATCCGTGGACAGGGTGAGCCCCCATTGTTAGCCCCAGCTTCTGCCAACCTAGCAGTTCACAAACATGCAAATGTGAGTAGATCAATGGGTACCACTCCGGCGGGAAGGTAACAACGCTCCATGCAGTCTAAGAAATGTCTACGGACAACTCTAGGTCTTCGCCTTAGAAACGGAGGTGAGCGCCATCCCCCAGAGTCGGACTTGACTAGACTCAATGTCAAGGGGAAACCTTACCTATAACCTTAAGACATTTCTCAGAAGTATACGTTTCATTGCAATAATAAATTCTGAAATATTTTAGATTGATTTTTAAGTCATAGAAAACCGTTATCTCTTGCCTTTATATCAAGATGCCTCCGCCTTGTTTAGATATACTTCCATCTCCCCAAATTCTGTACCTACCAGCCTTCTCTATCTTTGTACTTAGAGAAAGGCAAGGCTGAGCGAGTGCGTGTATAATGAACGTAAACCTGTAGAATAGGAGTGTGCAGGTTATCCACCATGACCATAAATGGCTGGAAACAATAGAACAGATACTAGACATAGACATAGAATAGAATCTGGGACCAAGGTTAAGAAACCTTGCTCCTGCGAAGCTCCTGAATCGGTACCGCAGCCACAACAGCTGCGGTTTACTTTTCAAAACCATTCATGCAGTTGCTAATTCCATGAATGCCATCTCATCTAATTTGGCCCCTATTATCTGACTGCTTAGAAACTGAGTGCCCACCAGGCCTCATGCCAGGGTGAGATGTATTTAATGGCCATGAAAACTCTTTTGTGTTAACAATGGCACTAAAATGGTGTTTACATTAAAAAGGAAACGTAGTGCCTCTTCCGACAATGTGTCAACATATAGCACTGTCAACCAAAGCCACTCTGTTGAAGACGAGCAATGTGTTTCTTTTTCTTTCGCTTTCATATCCATTGGTTGGCAATGCTGCCTCATAAGTCAATACAGCTGCTGCCTTTCCTAGTTTATGATTCCAAGTTATGTCCTGTTATTTGGATGCACTGGCGTAAAGAAAGTAGTTTTAGATAAAGGCCAACCGTTAATAGAACCGTAGATCTTCAAAATGTATTTCAAGACAAGCATGCCTTCCAAGATCTCTCTGGCAGATAAACGGTGCAATTTCCTTACATTACACAGCACCAAAATTGAGTAGAACGTTGCTTCGGTGTTAAAAAGTGATAATCATATCAGTGCTTTGGGTATTGCTATTTCGGACAAATCAAATGTTTGTATTTCAGCTTTGGCATCTGATCTAAATCCATTGCAAATCCTGACTGTGTGTCGAGTGATTTTTTAAATATAGAAGTGCGATTCACACAGCATTTGTGATCATATCTAAATAATAGACTACAGTGAGACCTTGATATCCACTAGGGTTTGGTTCCAGGATCCCTCTTGGAAATGATAATCCCCGGATGCTCATGAAATCGAGCAAATGAAAGCAACCGCGGATAGTGAGATCCAGGCTGCGAATAGCGAGTGGGCACGACAACACTCAGGTCCCATTATATACAATGGCAGAGTAAGGCAAGGTTTCCATAAATCCAATATTGTCTAATCCACGTTTGACCGTCTTATCTGAAAGAACCTTATAGAAGACTTTTGTCACAAGCCTTAATGAAAACACGGCGTGTTGTATCCAGGGCAGCTCCCCAGCTACCAAGCTTGGAACTCTATTTAAAAAAAGAATAAGATTAGTCATGCCTTATTTGTTTTTGTGAAGCTCATGCTGGCAAATCGCCATCACAACATTCTGCTCAAAATGTCAGCAGACCAACTTTGTTGAAAAATCTGTTCTTGAACGTTTGGTGATATCAGTGTGGAGCGAATGGGTACAGAGCTTCCCAGGCCTTCTCTAGTAATGTTTATCCATGAGCCTGTTGCTTGCTGCTTGCTGTATGTATGTTCTGGTATGCAGCTTCCTTTACTCTATGGTTCCCGAGAAGTTGTAGGAGGGGCTGCAGACCATATGATCACTAGCAGACCACTACAGATGACTGCAGACCACATGCTATCATCTCTCTCTCCTTTTGACTATTTGACCTGTTGATAACTGTTTTGTTATAAGAGTGATGTTCTCACTGGATGTCACAGAGAACGATCTCAAACATATCTGAAACTGGACTGATAAGATTTGTACCTGTGTATGCTGAACACATGAAGGTTGTGAGTAAACCAAATATGTTATTTTTATCCAAGTCTATTTCATTTTGTCTCTTGAGTGCATGATATAAAACAAGTTGTTTTATGGCATATGGCACTGAAAAACACTTCTAAAGCTCTGCTGTTTTTATGCACTGACAAATCTATGTTTTCCTAACAGATCAGGGATAACAGGTTATTGCCTTGCGTAATTATATCTAGTTGTATCCCACAAGAGAAGATTCCACTCTAAAGGGTTTTGGGCTCTTCTCTGAAAGGTCATGCTTTTCTTAAAAAGATATGATCTCAAAAAGGTGTTTTCCAAAAGGTTATAAATGCCATTTTCCAAAAAGGACAATATTTGCCTGCCTCCAGTCTGTAGAAATCACTCTGGTTCTCCAATAATGCCCAAAGATTATAGACTGAAATTCTGAGATGACATCTGCAAACTCCTTTAATAACCCTGGAGACAGATCTTCTGGCTCTGGAGATTTGAATCTGTTAAAAATTCAACGTATTTACCTGTTGCGGGCTACTTACCCATTCACATCTCACTCCGTTTTTGCCACCTTCTCCATATTGCAAACATTTCCTCGTTGTTCCCCTTCCCCAGAATGTAATGAAAAGCACAATTTTAATTTATTTTCATGTTTTCTGCAAGACTGAGCTCACGCTGTGCTTTAGTCCTGCTGACTTGCCACCAACAAATATTGGCTTTTTGTTTATTTAGTTCATGGATGATGTGCCTCTTCTCACATTTCCTATATTTGAACGCCTCAGTTCATCCAAAAACGTCTTATGCAGCCACCCTGGTTTCTTGAATGACCCATACTTTTCTTTGTCTTTGGAATGGATTGCAATTGTGTCTTCGGTTTGAGCTTTAGATGCTGAAAACCACAGGGCTGTGTAGATTTGGTGCTTTCCATGTGGAGAAGCACATCTAAGCTTCGGATTTCATGACTGGTTTTGAAGGTGTGGATTCCAGTGTAGTCAAAGCACAAGCAGCTGTAACTAGGTAGGGCCAGGCATACAAATATATCATTGTTAGGTGTGTGCTGAAAAGTCTCCAATAGGCTAAATTGGGCAGTGCTTTATTAGGAACACAAACTGTATTTGCCTTTGCTATAAAGAAACATTGAAATGGTCATCCTCTTGGGTAAAGAGTGTCTAAAAGACGCTGAAATTTAGGCTCGTATGTGATGGTGGTTGCAGGTTGTCGTCATCATCTTTCTTTCTTTTCTCCTTCCTTCTTTCCTTCCATGAGCTGATAGCCTAAGTTCTGAAATCGAGATGGAATTTGCGTATTTATAAAGTAAGGCGATGTCCATCACAACATTAGCTGTTACCACGCATATCGCTTTCAAAGCCAGGCAAGCTCCCAGGAACTTACAACTTATATTCTTTAAATGTTTTGTCTATTTTTACATTTTTTCCCAAGCTCCAGTGAGTCACAGCCAGCATTACATAATGCCCCACCAAGTCTGGAATTAAACCTGTGGGGCTGATGTATTTTTACTGTATATACTCGAGTATAAGCCGACCTGAATATGGGAAAACATTGACTCCAGTATAAGCAGAGGGTGGTAAATTTCAGAAATAAAAATAGATACAGTAGAGTCTCACTTATCCAACACTCGCTTATCCAACGTTCTGGATTATCCAACACATTTTTGTAGTCAATGTTTTCAATATATCGTGATATTTTGGTGCTTAATTCATAAATACAGTAATTACTACATAGCATTACTGCGTGTTGACCAACTTTTTCTGCCAAATTTGTTGTCTAACATGATGTTTTGGTGCTTCATTTGTAAAATCATAACCTAATTTGATGTTTAATAGGCTTTTCCTTAATGCCTCCTTATTATCCAACATATTCGCTTATCCAACATTCTGCCGGCCCGTTTATGTTGGATAAGTGAGACTCTACTGTATCAATAAAATTTCAGAAATAAAAATTGATATCAATAAAATTACATTAATTGAGGCATCAATGTTTTTGAATATTTACATAAAGCTCAAATTTAAGATAAGACTGTCCAACTCTGATCAAATCATTATTCTCATCTTCTTCAATATAAATGTGCTTATGTATCCTTTTAATAATAATAGAGTAAAATAATACATGTAATAATAATAATATTAATAATAATAACAAATACAGGAAATACTAGGCTTATACTCGAGTATATACAGTATTTATTTATTTAAAGCAAAGCAACACATAGTAAAATAAGTACACTAGGGTGCATATATTTCCCAATAGCCCAGTCCTGTCTAAACTGCATTCATTCAACAATGTGGATGCGCCTTGGGTTTCTGTGCTTGATCCGCCTCATTTTCGGCTTTCAATAGGTAACTGACTACTTTGAGAACAGTATCCCGGGCTACATATTTGGAGTTTTGTTAATGTTAAGTTGATTGGAATGTCACGTCTCTTGTTCTGGACTTTAAATGGGACCAAAAGTTTCCCTAAAAAATAAGCAAAGGGTTTTGACTTTAGGGAGTGGGTGATGGCATTTTACATACTGGCAGCATTTTGTACTTGACAAAAGGTCTTTATACATCTGCCCTTTGCTGTGGGGGGGGGGTGAAAAAACATCTTCTGCCTGTGCTGCTAAACTTTTATCATAAGTACATTAGCCAATGGCACTTCGTAGTTGAAAGCTGAAAGAGTTTGAGAAAACAAGCGATATATTGTTGTGCCTTCTCTATTTCTCTGAGCACGGGGGCACAGCCTGCTGTGCTTGCAGACCAGTCTTGTCTAAATATACTGAATAGTTAGCCTCCTTGAGTTCAAAAGGACTTCATTACAGATCAGGCCATTTATTTATTTATCGTGTCAGAAGCAAATGGAGAATACAGTTATAATGTATAGAAAAATCACAAAGTTAAAAACTTGGTATTATACTCAATTTCCTTTGACCAGAAGCTGGCCACTTGGAGTGCCTCTGGTGTTGCTGTAAGGTCTTCTCTTGTGCATGTAGGCTGCATTGTAGTCGGTGGTCTGTGGCTGGTCTTTCTCCACACTTGCATGTCGCGGACTCCACTTTGTGGCCCTGTTTCTTAAGATTGGCTCTGCACCACGTGGTCCCAGAACGCAGTCTGTTCAGCACCTTCCAAGTCGCCCAGTCTTCTGTGTGCCCAGGAGGGAGTCTCTCATCCGATCTCAGCCACTAGTTGAGGTTCTGGGTTTTAGCCTGCCACTTTTGGACTCTCGCTTGCTCAGGTGTTCCTGTGAGTATCTTTGTGGATCTTATGAAGCTATTTCTTGATTTAAGTCATTGGCTTGCTGGCTGGTATCCAAACAGAGGATGAGCCGGAGATGTCACTGCCTTGGTCCTTTCATTACTGGCTGCTACTTCCCGGCAGGTGTCAGGTGGTGCAATACTGGCTAAACAGTGTTAATTTCTCCAGCGGTGTAGAGTGTAGACATCCTGTGATAACGCAGTACGTCTCATTAAGAGCTACATCCACTGTTTTAATGTGGGGAGATGTATTCCACACTGGTCATGCATATCCAGCAGCAGAATAGCCAATCGCAAAGGTAGATGTCTTTACTGTGCCGGGTTGTGATCCCCAGGTTGTGCCAGTCAGCTTTCGTATGATGTTATTTCTAGCACTCACTTTTTGCTTGATAGTCAAGCAGTGCTTCTTGTAAGTCAGAGCACGGTCCAGAGTGACTCCCAGGTATTTTGTTGTTCTGCAATGCTCCAGTGGGGTTCCTTCCCAGGTCATCCTCAAAGCTTGAGATGCTTGTCTGTTCTTAAGGTGAAAAGCACACATCTGGGTTTTAGATGGATTAGGAATTAGCTGGTTTTCCCTGTAATAGGCAGTAAGGGCACCTAAAGCTTTGGAGAGCTTCTGTTCCACCATTTCAAAGCTCCCTGCTTGAGCGGTGATGGCACAATCATCAGCATAGATGAAACTCTCTGTGCCTTCTGGCAGTGGCTGATCATTTGTGTAAATGTTAAACATTGATGGAGCAAGCACGTTCCCCTGAGGCAGGCTGTTCTGTCTTCGCCATCTGCTTCTCTGACCCTAGAATTCAGCCAGACCATAAGGAGCAGGCGTAACTCAGGCCCCATCTATACTGCCATATAATGCTACATCCTCAAGGTTCCTTTTGAAAGAACTAGAAATGCAACCATCTAGCATCATTATCACATGTAGTAGCACCTTCACTTTTATCTCTCTGGTTCGTGCTAGACCTTGCATGGCAGAGATGCAATTGGATCACCCAGTAACTTTGAATATTTGGGGGTTTTTTTCCTGCTAAAAGCATTTATAGGGGCTCCCAATTTGGACCGAGACGTTGGACAATTAAAATGGTCCAAATCTTATATAGTACATGCTATATAGCCTCGCTTTTAACCAATGTGGAAGAGCAAGATGAGTGACTATATTTTTTCATTTCCATCTCAAATAGCAAGACTGGAGATGATTTGAATTGGGGTCATGACATGGGTAAAACAGATTAATTTCTCCAACACTCTCTCATGTTTCTGTCCAAATAGCTTTTGCAAAACAAAGAAAACTGTGCACACCCTACAGGGCTTGGAAATTGTAGAATGCTTTCTGCAGAGGGAGGTTTTCAGCATTAAAATGGAAAATGTTGCCCAGGAGAACTTCCAGGAAAGTAAGATTGTTGACTGGCTGAAGCGTCCCATCTATTCTAAGTCATTGCTGTGCACAGTTTGCTTCCTTGTGATCAAAGCACCTATTTCAACTATCTAGTTTTTGTGTTTTTGTGGTGATAGCTAACTACAAGATATATTTCTTTTAAAATGGGACTCAATGCATATAGTATATTTCCACAGATATGAGCCAGACACTTCCCAGTTGCATTTAATCCCAAGGATATGCATTTCAGATTGCCACTTTAAATACGCAGTTACCCTCAAATGTCATGAGTTCAGCCTTAGAGTCAATAAATCCATCTGATTCACTTCTGTAGTGTGTGCATTTGTTCATGTTCATTCTCTTCTCATTCCATGTCACTAAGAAATAGAATAATTAGCCTGTTTTGTTTAAATAGTATATTGGAGTGTTTTAAAAAATGCACCAATTAGTTGTAATTAATGTAAATGTTTTCTGATTTGGATGCCTGCAGTGCCATCTGCAATCACAGCTAAGCAAAATATATTACTATTGTAGAAATATAGTGACAGCAGCAGTAGAATAAATGAAAAGCTTGAGCCATGTTTGTCCAAACCTCGCATGTCATTCCATGTATTTGGTTGGATTTTCCCAAGACCAGTGATCCATTGAAGTCCTAGCAAGTTGTAGGGAATCTGGGGAAAGGCCAAGATTGACCTTCTTCTCTTTCCACATTAAATATGTGCTTGTTGTTTATGTCACACCATTTCCCCTTCTGCCAGTCTTTTCCCTTGGCTGCCAAGCGTATTTATAAATATGTTTCCAACAAGAGTGCTTGACTTCAAATTAGCTCTCCATTATTTGCATAGCAGAGTCTGGAATGTCTTGGCTGGCAGCGTGCTCAGTTAAGGGGCTAGCATAAATCGCCTTCTGCTCCCAAGGATTTCCATTTGATCTGTAGCAAAATGAGTTGCCTCTTTGAGAATCGCAGCTGGCTCAGTCGCTTTCCAAGTCCTAGTAGCTTGGATGAAGCCCGCACTCATTCTACATAACAGTTCCTTTCAGTCTGGAAGGGTGAGAAATGAGTAGGCATGATCACTGCTCCTTGGATGAAATTCTCTTGCATCTTTGTTGCTTGGTATCACCTCAGATGTTAGGAAGAATGTGTTGGTTTCAAAAATGGCACACATATTCAAAATCTGTGTGGTTCTGTGTTGTGGAGGTAACATAACATTTAATGCATTTAATTGTATAGCATCCAGAACCATAGCTTTCATTTTGAGTAAAATCCAAGTACAGGCAGCCCCTGAGTTACAAACATCCGACTTGCAAGGACGGAGAAATTTATAGAAATTTACCCCTCAGAAAGGAAATTCACCCCTGAAAGCATTATTTTGGGGGAAATGTATCTCCACTGAAGCTTTTATCATCAATCCTTGTTTCCACAACAAGCCAATTTTTTCAAAATTCAATTATCACAGGGACAGAAAGTGAGGTGAAATCTTCCAGACAGGGGCATAGAAAGCAAAAGACACACCACAGGGATGTTAACTTTTCCCTATGCGATCAAAAGCTTATATAACAATAATAATAATAATAATAATAATAATAATAATAATAATAATAATAATAGGTGACAGTCGAATTGATGAAAAACAACAGGAAAAACTCAGCTGCTATCAGGACCTCAAGATCGAACTTCAAAGACTCTGGCAGAAACCAGTGTAGGTGGTCCCAGTGGTGATGGGCACATTGGGTGCCGTGCCAAGAGATCTCAGCCGGAATTTGGAAACAATAAACATTGACAAAATTACAATCTGCCAACTGCAAAAGGCCACCCGACTGGGATCTGCGCGCATCATCCGAAAATACATCACACAGTCCTAAACACTTGGAAAGTGTTCAACTTGTGGTTTTGTGTCGCGAAATCCAGCATATCTATCTTGTTTACTGTGTCATACTATGTCGTTGTGTCAATAATAATAATAATTGTTCAACTTGTGATTTTGTGATACAAAATTCAGCATAGATATCTCGTTTGCTTTGTCATACTGTGTCAGTAAAATAATAATAATAATAATACTTTATATAATAATAATAATGATGATGATGATGATGCTTTATTTATATTACACCCTTCTCCCCAAGGGACTCAGAGCGGATTACAGAATATAAACAGACACAGGCAAACATTCAATGCCTTGTTACAATGAAATACTATGAGACACAAATACACAGACAAAGGCTTTGAGTGGTTTGAGTGTTAGTCTGGACACCAAGGTTTGAATCTCCTTTCAGACATAGGAGCCCACTGGTTGGGCAAGTCCCACTCTCTCAGCTTTAGACAAACATTCCCTAAATAAATCTTGCGCCATACGTTGGAGCCAATTTAAATGTACTTAACAACACAATTTTGAGCTAGTCATATAGTCTGACTGTTAGGGCCCCGTCCACACTGTCACACAATGTGGCTCAAACTGGCATTAAAGCATGTGGCTTTGGAGCAGGAAGTTTACCATCTTTTTGTGATGGTAAAGGTGATGCTCCATCATTTTGGATGCTTAGGAGACACTGCTATCCCCGCTCCCCAGGCTGTCTGAGTCTGGGGAGATTGGGATGGCTGTGGGGACACCATCTGGGATTGTGCAATCTCCACTGCCAGAGCACCAACAAAGGTCCAATTCTTCTTGAAGGATCCAAATCTTTTCGGTTGTTTTTTTAACCCTGCGTCAAGCTGGAGTAAAAAGCTTATCTGGGTGCGTTGTTTGGATGCCCCAGGCTAATGCGCGTGCTACGCCGCCTAAGATATACTGAGCTATATCCCTGAGGCAGTGGATGATGGGAAGTGGCAGCATGTTTGGAAGAAGGAGCTGTGTGCCATCTGTTGCCTTTTGCTTCCTAAAACAGCAACCTGCTGTATCCTGCTGTAGTGGAGAATGCTGTCCCACTTCCAGTATTGTAGAGTCAGATGCTAGCCCTTGCAGATTTTGTATGAGGCATGGTGAGGTACGATATTGTCTTTCACCCCAGACAGTAAAAGGTCTTGGGCCATACCTTGAGCTATTCTCCTCCTTTTAATTTCCAATCCTCATCTGTGGTTTACTTTTGTCTCAGGTCAGGAGATAGCTACAACACGCATTCGCAATTAAACCACATGGGAGAGTGCTGAGGATGGGTTAGAGTGAAGTGTGGCATGAAATACCTTCTGCAGAAGATAATTCTTCCTTTGGTTAGCATCCCCGTGGCTTTCCCCCCACCTCCCGACACACACCCCCCGTCTCTTTTGCAGCTGATCACAAGACGTAATGCAATCTCTAATGTCTGAGAGAGAAGATAAATGCCTACCCTAATTCCCAGAAGACATAATAAAAGCAAATATCTGTGCAGCTCCAGCAGCTGGAATAGCTGTAACATGTTTTTTCCAGCACTGTTGTTCCTGGTGCCTTTTCCTTTTTAAAATGGTCTAGAATGATTTGCACCTGCACGACTTTGCATGTGTAATTGCACACAGATTTATTCAACGGCAAGTGCTACAAAGCAAAGGGAGTCAGGTAGTCGTGCTCTGCACGATATATTATATATGCAGTGGGTCCTCGGTATCCATTGTGGCCCCCCTCCACCCTCCATGGATACCAAAATCCATGGATGTTCAGTTTTCATGATATACGATATCACAGTAACATTGCTTCCCATATATACAATGACAAAATCAAGGTTTGCTTTTTGTATTTTAAAAAATTCAAAGGGATAACTGTAATTTAACTGTAATGCTCTGAGTCCCCTTCGGGGTGAGAAGAGCGGGATATAAATGTAGTAAATAATGTAGTAAATAAATAAATAAATACATAATTTCTATTTCACCGTACCCAGGATGTCCAGGTTTTAGCTTTGTCCGAAACCTTAGGCAACTGCATGATTCTACACTAGTGGTTCCCAACCTGTGGTCCATGGACCACCAGTGAGTCCCCAAGAACTAAAATATGGTCCGCGGCCTCACAGTTACTACACCGTTACTACACTCTCACGAAACCCTCTTCTAGTGCCGAGGCAACAGGGATATCGGGACGGGAGAGGCTGACTACCCACGAAAGGCAGGCATAACAACAAGCCTCCTGACTGCTGCTTCTCCTCCCCCTCCCTCCCCCTGAGCTGAGCCGTTCTATGTGGCACCTGGAAGTGGAGGCAATTTGATGGCTTCATTTTTAGGCCAGTTCCTGGGGTTATTTGGGGTGCTGATTGCATTGGATAGACCACATCACTTCGAGATGATTAAATTTGGTTTTCTGTGGGCGAACAGATGGCGACTATGATAGTTATTTTGGAAGCCCAGGAAATTAAAATAAGACCAGTCAGCCACATTTGCAGATTTGACTTTGATGGATTTGATTATTCACAGATTGCATTAAAATGTCATCTCTAGGGATTTCTAGGCTTCCCAGTCATGGTCAGCTTTAGCTGGGAGTTGATTTGAATGCAGGCACATTTAGGAAGAATGGCTCTTATCAACGAAGCCTGTGTGGATGTTATGCTTGGGTAGATTAAAAACCCTGGATGGGCAGGTCATATTAAGCCATGGTTCATTGTCCAAATATTATTGTTAATTTTAAATGAAATCATTCCAAGAAAAATATTATTGTAGAACTGACTGAATTCCCCCTTCTCTCCAGATTTGAAGACACTTGATCAGCAACTTTAAATAAATATTTGATACCCTTTATGGTTTCAGATCTTGAATTATGTCTTGGTAATCTACAGCAACAGAAGACATTTAGAAGAGGTCCATGATAAAGGATCTACACTGCCATATAATTCAGTTTGGAACTGTACTATATAGTCAGTGTAGATCCATATAATGCAGTTCAATGCAGTCAAATTATAGTGGAAGTCCTTTTCTTTTTAAACTTTGAAAAACAGCTGTCTCCAAAGGAGGTGTGTATAGAGAGAGCATAGCATAGGAAGGAGAGATGACTTTAACTGGTGCTTGGAAGGTTAAGGTTTGAACATGAATTTGATGTTACTAAATGTACTGAACGGGGAAATTAATTAAGTGCTGCCAAAGCCAATATTTGAATTTGTTTAATGACATGGGTTATCGTCAATTAACATCAGTTGAGATGTTAGTACTCGTAACAGTTCATGGGGGTGTACAGAGAACTGCATGAGGTTGTCACCATGGATCCTCACAGGCACATTTTGTTATTGGCTCTGTCAAAAGGTTCTTCATGAATCATTTGCTAATTGTGGTCCCCTAACCTAGATTTTTCTCTACAAACCCCATAATATGATTGTTGCCCAGGAATAGTGAGGGTCTATCGTGTCTGATAACTCTCACATTGGGGAAAAGCTGTCCTAAAGCGATGGATCTCCTCTTACAATCTGTACAATTTGTCAGTGATTTGTATCTCTTTTCACCCTTCTTTCATACTCATGTGTACTTATTTACTCTTCAAATGGCTTGTTAGATGGTAAGGAGTGAAGTATTTTATTTAGCAGTCACTGATCCAGAGAGAGAGTGACCTACCCAAGGTCACCCACTGGGTTTCTATGGCCAACGGAGAGTCCAGACCCTGATTTTCAGTTTCATCTTTGAATATTCAAACCACTATACTATGCTGGCTCTCTGCACCCATCTTTCCTTGATATTTATCAAGGAGGTGGATAACAAGCAGTAGGAAGAGGAAAAATATAATTGTAATGGAGAAGAATTAAACAGGAAGAGAAGCTAAGACAGAAGGAAATGAAAGGGATTGAGGAGTAATAAACACAATAAATGTGTACAAAGTAATTCATTGTCACTCACACCGAATAATATCACTGCCCAACCAAAAATTTTCTTGGTGTTTTGGTTTTTAGGCATGTTCCAGGGGTTATTTGAGGTGTTGATTCAGAAAATTGCATTACACAGACCACATAAGTTCTAGATTATTAAATATGGTTTTTGGTGGGCGACTATTGGATGGCATATGTTCCTGTATCAGAAACTAGAACTAATGTGATCTATTCAATGCAGTTTTCTGTATTGGCACCTCAAATAATCAAACCGAATTTAAAGTTGATCAAAAACTGATTTGTAATCCTTTTGGTACTAATGTTAGAGAGGGGTCTCTGGTCAAAGTGGTCTCTGGTCCCTGAAATTGTAAATGGGCTCTGGCTACTTGAAAGCCTTGGTGTCCTGCTCATCTGACAATTCACTCCTCACCATCCCAGAACATATTTCTTTTCTTTACTATCCCTTCATCTGCTTCAACCTGGGCTTTTTATTCTCACCCTTCTTTCCTTTGTGTTTTCCCAAAAGAAAGTACCCAGATTAGTCTGCCTAACAACAAAGCCATGGAATGCATTTCCTCCAAACGTGATGCTTCGTTTCCAGAGGCAGCAGACCTTCCCGTTTTACTGAATTTGGTGGAGGGAAAGATTCATTGTAATGACTTCTAGTGCATTTAGTGCTGTTACTTCACAAAACCATCTTTTTAACATCATCTAGTAAGGTACAAAAATCTAACCACGTGATAATGAATGCACTGACTAGTCATTTCCAGGCTCTGGCTTTGATTCCTTTACTGAACCTTAATATTATCTGAGAGCTGGGGATTTTCATGGGATTCTGCTGATGGCATGAGGAATTGGGCAAAAGGTAAAGACTGCTTTCAGGCTATAATGGTCTTTTCCTCTGTTCTACTGACTTCAGTCTTCCGACATGCTGAGTCACGCTATGCTAAAAGCTGAAAAGCTGAGTCAGTTTGATGATGGCTTCTCTATCTGTGCCAGGGAGAATACCTAATTTTAAAGCTGGGCTGTCTTCGTGCTGCATGCTTAGATCTGGCTACAGCCCAAGTTGTCTGTCTGTATAATTGTAAGCAACGTAACTGTATGGTTAGAAATGACTTGGCATTGCTGACAAACAGCATGAAATTAATGTAGCATCTTTCTAGCCAGTAAACAAGGACAGCACAACGACCGCATTCACTGTTCCCGCAACAAAGGTTATTTCTCCGGCTACAGGAAGCAGTCCTTTTTGCTCCTTATTGGAAGCCTGGCTGGAATCTTGCTAGCTTCTGTTTGAAATCTGGGGGGGAAAGAACAAGCAGAGTTTGGGTCAAATATTGCCATTTTGCAAATCTGGATCCTGCTTCAGCATACTTTGTTGGAATCTGCCCATTCATCCTTAGAGCAGGAAGATTCCTGGCTCCAAAGTCAACATTACTAGCGTTCTGTCAATGCAGCCTGGTATTTTAACTCTTTCATGCCATGCCATCTGCATTCTTACAACCCACATGCCTTTTGCACCAGGCTATCTCCAGAAAGTGTAGTAAATCCAGGGATGTTAAGAGCTGGTAGTGGATGCGGGGCAAGATGTATGATCAAGCAACCATCAGTATAGCCATTGGGTTGTTGTGTGTCTTTCGGGCTGTGTGGCCATGTTCCAGAAGCATTCTCTCCTGACGTTTCGCCCACATCTATGGCAGGCATCCTCAGAGGTTGTGAGGTATGGAGAAATTGTCTGTTCTACTGTGTGACCAAAAATATTTATAATTTTTCACTGTCCAGGGATATATCTACAATGCAATTTGGCACCACTTACTTATAACTGCCATGGCTCAATGCTATGTAATCTTGGGAGTTGTAGTTTGGAGAGGCACCAGTCCTCTTGGGCAGAGAAGGATGGAGACCTTATAGAACGATAAGTCCCAGGATTCCATTTCCCTAAAGTGATGTGAAACTACATTAATTCTACAGTGTAGATCAGGCATGGGCAAACTTTGTCTCTCCAAGTGTTTTGGATTTCAACTCCCATAATTCCTAACAGCCTCAGGCCTTCCATGAGTAGTTGGCTTCTCTCCTCCCAACATCCCCGTTGCCTCGGCACTATAAGCAGGTTTCGTGAGACCAGTCGGTCTCATTGCAATGGTGTAGTAACAGTGAGGCCGTGGACCATATTTTAGTTCTTGGGGACCACAGGTTGGGAATCACTGATCTATACAATTAAATATTGTTGAACGCACCTCAGTTGAAAAGTTTCCAAAGAAGGGTTTTCAGTTTAAATAGAAGAAAAAAAGTTAAACCAATATAGCAGATTGAATTGCCTCTGTCTCTGTCTCAGTTCTATGTGTATATGGGCATTGAATGTTTGCCCTATATGTATATAATGTGATCCGCCCTGAGTCCCCTTCGTGGTGAGAAGGGCGGAATATAAATACTGTAAATAAATAAATAAATATAGGCTGGATCTACACTGCCATATACTCCAGTTCTATGCAGTTAATCTGCATTCAGAAACTGGATTATATGAAGTATAGATCCAGCCTAAGGTGCACAATGACTAGGGCTACCTCTGGAACCGAGATTAAATCAAACCGATGAAGAATTAAAACATAGCCTCTAAACAGAACTGGGAAATGTCCAATTGGCTAACAACTCTGATGCAGAAATTCTGTTATCCAGGTATGGAACTGGCAGCCAGCACAGTTCGATCTCTAAATCAGCTTCGACCCGGCACAATTAATTTGTCCACTCTGAAGAGGGCCGAAGGATTCCAGCATCATGAAACGTTGCTAAATTTGAAGACATTCCTTGGCATTTTGCTGTCATATTAAGGTCACAGCTGTCACGGCCGTTTAGTAGCAGAACGGCGGCATGTCCTTAAAATAACATGCTTCTTCCAAAGGTTCTTTTAGAAAGAAGCTAGGCGTTTGAAATTGGAAGGGACCTTAATCAGTGTTTGCACAACGTGGGTGCAATGGCAAACAAGTAAGATTTCTAGTGGCCAGGAGCTAAAAACTGACTATCCTCATATACTTCTTTGTCCCTCAGAAATTTACTGTATATACTCATGTATAAGTTGACTTCACATATAAGTTGATGGCTGGTTTGGGGATCAAAGTCACAGACCCTCATAGCAATGAATTATAATTCAATGTCCATGTGGATGCAAACGGGCATACTTTTCCTAATATAGGCAAGTTGTGAGATCTATATTTTCATAGGGTTATATGATGGTTGTTGTTCTTTACCATAGAATACAAGTGGGCATGTATTTTTGCACAGTGGACCGTGAGTGCATGGGGACTTTTGTGCACATTTGGGCATGCTATAGAATGGGGAACATGTACGCTGACCATTTAAACATGCGGTTCAAAGGCAGCTTGAGAGTGTGGCAGCTATACAACTCACACTGTGAAAACATTTAAAAGACTTTAAATCAACATAAACTTGAAGGCCGACTCCTTTGGGTGGCTTGAATAAAAATAAGAGGGTGGTGGAAACATAAAGGAAAAAATGAAGAAAAATTTGAAAAACCATTCAGGCATGTTTCATCTATTGTGTAACATAGAGTTAAAGTCGTCGTGATTACTTTATTTTCCAAAGAAACACACAAAATGCAAAGTTAGAACCAATCAGTGGTGAAATCTACAAACAATGTCAGCAGGCGAGCGTGTTGTGCATTGTCGGGAAGTTCCAGCATTCATTGGCAGGGATATGTTCATGTAATGACTTGCTTCCAATACGATTTTATGAATGGGCAACATGTATGAAATCTAATTTAGATTATTTCTGAATTGTGTGGCAAGCAGTTAATAGTGGAAGTGCAGTAAATATTTAAAAGTTTAAAATTATGCTGCTGACAAGAATTGAGCTGAACATTAATAATTTACGATTAATTTGTCATTGTATCTTTCCAGAGGAGGTATAATTCCAGGGGAGCATCAAGTAATTTTCTTTCTGAAAAGGGGGCAGTAGCCCAACTATGTTTGCGAACCTCTGACCTAAACTATCCTATTTAGTTTTGCTTAAAAGGACTGTGTTCTTTGCATTTCTGTTGCATGCTGTTTGAACGACCTGTGTTTTGCTGAAGGCTAGAGGCTGATTTTTGAGCTTCAAGTAACCTTGTGCTTTCCAAGATGAAGAGCCGTAATTTTCTCTCCATTCCCGCAGGCATGAGTAGGTATAATCTTAGCCTCTCATCTTTCATTTAGTTTGATTGTGGACCTCGTGGATAAAATGTGTTCCCGGAGTTTTAGACTTCCATATAGTTCCCCACCCCCTCATTTCTTACCATATAGTTTCGCGAAGAATTATGGAGAATGTGAACGCTTGTACACTATTACAGAATTATGGCTCTGTGGATTTTGTGTTATGTATAGTATTGATGTTTTACTTTGGATCCAGCTCTCCTTATGCTCAATGAGAAAGTGGCTCCCTAGAAGGATGAAAAAGCGACTAGTTTTATACTGCTTTTGAATACATAATAATTTAGTGCACCTTAGAGATTCTATCGTCTTGATTTTGCATTGCTATTTTGTCTATTTGCACTTTATATTCAGTCAGGTTATTTGCTCATCACCAACCTAGGTATATCAACATTGTAGAATGAATGAATGCAGTTTGATGCCAATGGTTCAATGCGATTGGATAGGAGCCCCCGGTGGTGCAGTGGGTTAAACCCTTGTGCTGGCAGGATAGCTGACCGACAGGTCGGCAGTTCGAATCTGGGGAGAGCGCATGAGCTCCCTTTGTCAGCTTCAGCTCCCCATGCGGGGACATGCGAGAAGCCTCTCACAAGGATGGTAAAACATCTTATTTATTTATTTACCATATTTATATCCCACATTTTCTACCCCAAAGGGGACTCAAGGCGGCTTACTTGCATAGTGCCTTGGACATAAAAACATAAACTTGAAGTAAAATTAAATTAAGATTAAATACATACATAAAAACATAATTAAAATACTTAAAATATGTCATTAAAACATTAAACATCCGGGTGTCTCCTGGGCAATATCCTTGCAGATGGCCAATTCTCTCACAACAGAAGCGACTTGCAGTTTCTCAAGTCGCTCCTGATGCACAAAAAATTGTAATGGGATCTTGTGAGTTATAGTTTGGTGAGGCACCAGCTCTCTTTGGCAGAGAAGGATAAAGACCTTGTGAAACTACAACTCCCTGGATTCCATACCATTGAGCCATGGCAGTCCAAGTGGTGTCAAAGTGCATCAATTCCACTGTTTGAATGCACCCAAAGCTGCATTCTGAGCACATGTTCTGACTCAAATTGAATTGTGAACTAGAGTAGTCCTATTGCATCAATTGCTGGATGGTACACAATCACTTATGTAGATCCTACCTATTCTACAGGACTGTTCTAATAGAACAAGCCTTTTAAGCCTCTGAAGATTCCTGCCCAGATCTGCAGATTTATGGGATGTAAAACATTTATCTGCCGAGGAGTGATGAGCGGCAAGTAGTGATGAAGTGGCGCAGGAGTGGCTCTTTCCCCCTTTTAATTATTGCTTCTTTTTCTTTCCTTCCTACCACCCTGTAATCTTTGCATCTACCCATATTTTCCTTTTCTCCGCAGTGAGATAATCCAACCTCCTCTAAGTTTCTTTCAGGGGCCACAGGCAACTGTGGCTGACATAACATTAAAAAATACAGGTGTTTGAGCGCAGGAAGAGCAACAGTTCCTTTTTCCATAGCTCAGGGCCAAAATCAGTATTCGGCAGCGGCAGGACATGGGACAGAATGAGCCAGGATAAAGGACATTTCCGACCTCCACAGTGCTTTGAAGCAACTCGTGTGTGTTTTTGTGTGTCAGGAAGTAAGTTGAAGCCATCCTACATCCCCGCCCTGCATAGAAGAACAGGCAACCAAGAGGGTCACTTGTTCTTGGGTCATTTTTTTCCTTTCTGGGGTTGTACTTCTTTAAATGGCAAGTCTTTCATCGCAGTCTGGATAGCTTTGAATGTGAGAGCCGCGTTGCCGTCGTCTGTGTCCCGGGACTTTCAGTTAATGAAAGCGCTCCTTGCCAAAAATGGGTCCCACCCAGCCTCGGAGGGAGAGCCGCTTGCCAACGTTGGCCGCCAGCAGTGCCGGAGCCCGGCCATTTTAATTGCTAGATTCAATTTTCTCCTCGTTGGCTTTCTCTTTTGCCATTGCCAAGCATGACATGTTATAAAACAGTTGTGTTAGTTAAACAAGACTTGGCTGGCATGACTCAGTCCCCCCCACCCCACCCGCCGGCGGAGTCGATAGTTGAAGCGAACATTTTGGCTTGATATGTAGACTCCTAGGAAACCAAATTGGGAAAACAGACTCGTCATTAGATGTGCAAACAAAGCGGGGAGGCAGAGTGGAGCGAAGACAGTGGAAGAAGAAAGGACAACAAGCAAAGGAGTCTAATTTGATCCAAAGTTATAAAACCCACTTTGGAGGAACGTCTTTATGCAGCCAAACAGAAAGGTACTCTGTGAAGCTCTTGAGCTCTTGAATCTCTTCATTAGTTTTCACAAAAGGCAGACCAAGAGACTTGATCTTATATTAATTCAGTTTGTGCGTCATCTTCAGAAATAATGAAGAAAAAGGGTCTGCAAATACTCCGTTGGGTCTAATTGGTGGGAACGATCATCCTCAGTTTCATCCAGAATAGTCTCCAGGCTTCTGGGAAGCAGGAAAAAATGATAAAAGGTTGGTCCTCCTTTTTGTAAATTCAGAAGTGTCTCGCCAATCCCAGTTGACTGGTGAGATTTTACCTGGATTTACCCCTGTTGTTTGGAACCCATTTGAAACCACTCATTCCAGATTCAAAGCTTTCAGTCCACCAAAATAAGAAGCCACCAGTCTTCTGAAAACTGAGCTATGAAGCAAAATATACATTTGTGGTTTTGGCCTTTGTGGATTTGATTATTCATGGATTTGATGAAAATATGCTCTCCACGAATGTCTAGGTCCTCCATGGTCATGCTGGAGGATGTAGAGGTTTCTCGAGAGAACATCTCTCTCAGAATCTCCAGGTCCTCCAATGTGATTGTATAGTCATCTTCCAACCAAAGTTGACCATAAAGTTGTGCAGGATTCTGATAGTGAAAAAATGGCAATGTCGTTATTTCTATATCTGTACAGTACTGTGGCTTTGAAGGAAAGCAACCATGCCATTGGTGTCCACAAGAAATGAAAGAAAAGGGTCCTTGATCTTTCTGAGTTTTGGCATGTTATCTGTGACGTCTCAGATATATGTGCTAGGAAGACACCTGGTACACAGGGGCCCTACAACCCTGAGCAATGAGTGCCCAACTACCAGCATCTTCTTGTGGTTGGTGGCTACTTTGACTCCTCCCTAATTGCTAGCTACTTCGACAAAGCGATTTAATCCAGAACAGAATGGGGATTTGAGAGATCTGGTCCACTCTGGAGTGCTTACACAGCGTCAACTACATGTTCCCACGGAGTCCACACAGATCCATCAGATCTTTTAATCCACATTCTGATCTAGATTGGCTCCATCAAAACCTGGGATGTTTTCCCACTTACCTAACAACAGAGACAAACAGCTTCCCATGGCTAACTTGAGAAGCTGAAATATGCTGTAGGATCCCCATGATAGTGAAAAAGCTATTTGTTTTACTGGGTTGTTGTGAGTTTTCCGGGCTGTATGGCCATGTTCCAGAAACATTCTCTCCTGACGTTTCACCCACATCTATGGCAGGCATCCTCTGAGGTTGACCCCTCAACCTCTGAGGATGCCTACCATAGATGTGGGTGAAACGTCAGGAGAGAATGCTTCTGGGACATGGCCATACAGCCCGGAAAACTCACAATAACTCAATCTACATGTAATCTGAAATGGAAAACTACTGTATTTCATGTGAGACATAGCTACTCCCACAGAAATGAAATGTTTTCCCCACCATGTCCTCCCTGATTCTACCACAAATAAGGAATATGGTAATTCAGGTCTACTTTTGTGTAATATATAACCAACGCAATGCTTGAAACTGTATGGCAAGTATATATTTTTAAAAAGAGACATTTCGAACTGCATCCTGAATGAGCTTCTATTTTGTTGTGCATTTTTTGCTGCTGCAGCACAGATGTGCAACCATCCCTGTGTATACACACATGTGTTGTTGCCTAGAGCCACATTTCATGACATTTAAACGCCTACACATAGTGGGAGAAAATCCTCAGAATTGGGAATTTGGCATTACTAATGCAGGAGGCTGTTTTGTTCAAGAATCATAAGGCAGGGAACAAAAACCAAAATGGCCAGCTCCGGACAAGGCATTTTAGACCTGTTAATGTATGTTTACGAGTCTTTAATGTGCAATTCTGTGTGCCTGAAACAATGGATTTCTTCTCAAATGGAAAGCTACATTAAGAAGAATAAATAGGTTTGACCTTCTCAATGTGTGGGTTGTTTTGGAAAAGAAAAATCTAGTTTGTGCCTCACTATGCAAAAAAGAAACAAGGGTCAGAATTCTGTTGGTGACATATACGCAGGTGCAGGAATCAATGCCGGAATGGTCTTAATTTATTCTCTTTTTAAAAAGCAATGTTTCAGCTTGTACTTCAATTGATTGGTCTTCTTCGGGGACTGCATTATAGCTTATTAGTCCAGCTAATGGAGAGAGCGCATTTGTTATTCTAATTAATGATATTTATTCAATCACACACTAACCTAATACTCATACTATATTATTAACATATATGCCATATTAATTAGGTGCTGCCCTGTTGCAAATTGCTTTCAAGTTGGTACATGGATTTGTGCTTGTTTTTAATGAAGCCCCTGAAGAAGGCCAATCAAAATGTATAGAAGAATGCATTTTAATTGGCCTGGAAGTGAGCATGATGCTCTAGTTTTCACTGTTTTTAAGATTAGTACCGACATTCTGTTTTCCATTCTTGAGTTGGGAGTATAGTAACTGCTTTGGTGATCTTTGAGCATTTGGAGAGCGTGGCCAATCCAGCAGAGTTGATGGCGTAGGAGCATTGTTTCAATGATGATGGTCTTTGCTTCTTCCAGCACGCTGACATTTGTCCGCCTGTCTTTCTAAGAGATTTTTCGGAGGCAACGCTGGTGGAATCGTTCCAGGAGTTGAGTATGACATCTATAGACCGTCCATGTTTCACAGGCATATAACAGGGTTGGGAGGACAACAGCTTTATAAACAAGCACCTTTGTGTGTTGTCGAAGGCTTTCATGGCCGGGATCACAGAATTATTGTATGTTTTGTGGGCTGTATGGCCATGTTCCAGAAGTATTCTCTCCTGACGTTTCACCCACAACCTCTGAGGATGCCTGCCATAGATGTGGGTGAAACATCAGGAGAGAATACTTCTGGAACATGGCCATACAGCCCGGAAAACATACAACAACCAAGCACCTTTGTATCCCTATGGATGTCCCGATCCTCAAACACTCTCTGCTTCATTTGGAAAAATGCTGCACTCGCAGAGCTCAGCCAGTGTTGTATTTCAGTCTCAATGTTGACTTTTGTGGAGAGGTGGCTGCCAAGGGAGCAGAAATGGTCAACGTTTTCTAACGTTACACCATTAAGCTGTATTTCTGGCATTGCAGAAGGATTGCCAGAAGAGCTCTTTGGTTTTCTCTATGTTCAGTGAGAGGCCGAGCTTCTCGTATGCTTCTGCAAAGGTGTTTAGGTCTTCTTCTGAATGCGCACAGACTACGTTATCATCGGCATATTGGAGTTCTATGACAGATGTTGTTGTGACCTTGGCTTTCTCTTTCAGTCTATTGAGCTTAAATAGCTTGCCATCTGTCCGATAGAAGATTTCCACTCCGGTGGGAAGCTTCCCATCAACAAGATCAAATCTGTCTCAGGTCCATAGCATTGATCCAGGGCAGTTCAATTTTATTAATTCTGAAGTGTAGATGCACCATTCACTAACACATGCAAGAACTAGAAAAAGTGAAACATTCAGAAAATGACCTGATATATATTTTGTGGGCAAACATCTGCCATCGCCCCCAACCTCCCCAGTGCTGCCCACGGCTAATATATGGTTTGCAAAGTAAGCGCAGATGCAACTGCCGACATCATTACTGGATTGTTTGGGGGCAGCTTAAGCACCCCTCACTTGTGCATGATGTTTCACCACAAACAGTATTTGATGCTGAGCCGTGTGTTCGCTGGGAGAGCAATCTGAGTGGGAGGGCGCATTGCCTGGCTGAGAATGAGACTGCTGAGACTGCTGGGAAATGTCTTCGTATTTCTTGTTCTTTTCAAATCCCGCTATTCAGGCCGTAGGTTCAACTCCTTGTTTTCAAACTTAATTTGCTTGGTTGTCCAGGATGTTTGTCTCGCTATAGATTAGCAATAAGGGTTGATTTTGGTTCCCAAAAGCCAGAGGGAACCAAAATGATCTTTCGTCTTGGGAAGCAAAACATATTTGTTGAATGCGAATGCATGGGTAAGACATGCCTAAACCCACCTATACACTTGGCCCTCCACATTTGTAAGTTTCACTTTTGCGAATTTGATTATTTGCAGATTTGATTAATACAATCATCTCTTGTTCATCAATATGTGATGGGCAACTTCCGGTGTTATGGTCAACTTCCATCCGTAGAGGCAACTTGTGTGAGGCAAGTGTGAATGTTGCCATTGGCCACCTTGATTAGCATTTAATGGCCTTGCAGCTTCAAATCCTGCCTGCTTCCTGCCTAGAGGAATCCTTTGTTGGGAGGTATTAGCTGGCCTTGATTGTTTCATGTCTGGAATTCCTCTGTTTTCTGAGCTAATCAAGCTGGCCAATTGCAACATTCACACTTGCCTCAAACAGACAAGAGTTCTTTCTCCCACCCTGGACATTATTCCACAGATATATAAATCCCACTTGCCTAGTTTCCAACAGACCTCACAACCTCTGAGGATGCCTGTCATAGATGTGGCTGAAGCATCAGGAGAGAATGCTTCTGGAACATGGCCATACAGCAACCACAGCAACCAAGACTAGACAGTTTCCCATGATGTAAATGCATGAGACTTGGAGTTGGGACGGAGAGAAAGAAAAAGCGAGAGAGAAAGCGAGAGAGAGAGATGTTTCCACCATCTTCACTGCTGGTCGTAAATAGTCACCCAAAATTGGCTTTCATTGCCTGTTCTTCTTTTGGCTTCAGTAAACATAGTCCAATCTCATATGTCTATTCATCAGTTGATAAACACATGACGTGCCTCTCTGCATGTGTGAATGAGCCATCAACAGATAAAATGCCAGGGAGCATGGAGCCATAGCACTTCGACAGAATCGCTGCACCCAAAATTAAACATGGCTGTGCAGCACAGATATTAGAGTGTTAAACTGGGACTTGGGGCACATCTTCGTTGACCACTTAAGCTGGTGTGAAACCAGCAAAGAAAACAATGATGATGACAAGTGCAGTCTTGGAACTGGATGGCGCTTATATGCACTGCTTCGAACCGATTCCGGGATCTGCATTATCTGTGGCTTCATGGTCATGGAGGAATTTGATTTTTTAAATCTCTCCTTGGCACAATGTACACATGTGGATCGCTGGAGCACCCGTTCTTTTACCACGTAATGTGGTTTACGCTCAGGCGTGCTGATGCGCATTATGAGCGCTCTTTCACAGTATTCTCCAACTTCGCATATCCTGGTTCAAAGCCCTTAAAGTGCACTGCATGCATTCTCAATGCGCATCAACAAAACATTAAGCTGCCTTCAAACTGCATTAAGTGGTCAGTGTAGATGTGCCCTTGGAGAGATCCAGCTTCAAGTTCCCGATGTGTCCTCACTGGGAGGCCTTAGGCCAGTTGCATACCGTTGCTCCTTCAGATTGACCTACCTCTCCAGGTTGCTGCAGTGAGCCATGTTTGCTATCTTGATCTCACTGGAGAAAAGATGAGATTTAAATGTAACCAAGGGTGTATCTACAATGTAGAATTTTTGCACTTGGACCCCACTTGAACTGGCATGGTGCAACAGTGTGAAATCCTGGGAGTCGTAGTTTGATGGGGCAGAGAAAGCTTGTAAAACTACAACTCCCAGCAGTTCAAGTTGTGTTGAATGGCATTGGTTCTACAGTGTAGTATATATATGTGTGTGTGTGTATGAACCTTATATTTACATCTGTATCTGTATCTATATCGTATATCCACTGCACTTGTGTATCATTTTGAGGGGGTTGAGGGTAGGAGGCGAGATACTTAGCAAATATGCTTCTGAATGCAAGCATCCTTCTTCCAGAACGACTCCTGACCTCGCCATATCCTTTTCTGCAAATTGGTTGGAGATCTAAATTGAAACCACCTCTGCCTGGCTCAGCTTCCAGCGTCTGTGGTCTTGCGGCAATACAGGATTCAGGCTACAGTCAAATTGGGCTTAACTAACCGAGTGACTGGGGTGGCAGAAGACTGTAAAATAGAGCAGCGAGGGCTACATTTGCTATTGGATTCTTTTTTCGATTTTTGGAGGTGGTCGAAAGACAAGAGGAAGGGAAAAAGCATCTCACTTTCCTTTGCTTTCCAGGCAGGAGCGAAAGTGAAGCAGCCTCCCAGCGGAGCCATGCCTTTTGCATACTAAACGCGAGCAGAACTGACACTGCGACAATCCATGTGTGTCTGTTTCACTAAAATCCAGGGGAGAAGTATCAGCCAGCTGGCAATGCAGTCAGGGAGAGAAGGAGGGTTTGTATTTTTTTTTTAAAGCAAAACCACGTTTGCTGGCAGATTCCTTCTCTCCGCCCCCATCTGACCCTGTAAATTGCCTACTTTGGGTCGTTTTTAATTACAGTGTTCCTCTTGAACAAGGCCAGCCTTTCCATTAAGCAAAGTGAGGCACCTGCTGAGGGACAGAGTGGTGGGATCTTCATGTTCCCAAGGTGCTGTCCTTCGCCCCCTAATCTACCTTGCCCTTCTCGGGTATGATGGAGGACATTGCCCTGTTGCTAATGCTGGGGTGGTGGGGAGAAAGATGTAGCGGGAAACCTGGGCGGCTTTTAACAGACAGGAAGGAGAAGCCACTTTATTATTTGCCTCCAGAAGCAATGGATTTTGGTCCAGCCCTGCTCATAATGATTGTGCGGATGTACATAACACATTACTAAGTGATAGCATACCCTGCAACTCTCTCAATTTGTCCTGCCCCAATTCATCCTCTGCCATCTCACTGTTTCAGCCACTTTAAAAATGTCCCAGTTTCTCTCACTGTCTTTTGACATGTAAAGCGTGTGCCCTTTCTTTGCATGGAATTTACATGACTCCGCCCACTGCCTCTCCCATAACCCTTTCCTATTCTTTTCTATGCCACACAGCAAACAGAGGAATTGATCAGCAACTGAACATCCTAGAGAGGTTTGGGGAGAATTCACCATGGAGTTATAGGGACTGGGATGTATAGTTCACCTGCAATCTAAGAGCACTCTGAATTCCACCAACTCCACACAGAAGCCCTATGACCAACACAAAATGCTGGAGGTCTTTGGAGGGATTTATAGGAGTCATAGTTCACCTACATCCAGAGAGCACTGTGAACCCAAACACCGATGGATCTGGATCAAACTTGGCACACAGACCTGATATGCTGAAATTCGATTACTGGAGGGGTTTGAGGGGAACTGATCTTCCTTTCTGGAAGTTGTAGTTCACCCACAACCAGAGAAACTAACCTCCACTGATGAGGGACTTGGTCCAAATTTGGCACACAGAACCCCCTACTGGAGGGGTTTTAAGGGACTGACTCACCATAGTGGGAGTTGTAGTTTACCCTACAGCCAGAGATCACACTGAACCCAACTCATGATGCATTCAGAGCAAACTTGCCCAACATCACACTTTAAATACTGAGTTTTTCGGGGTCAACCTGGCATGATGTGAATTGTAGTTAATCCACAACCTTATGCATTTTGTGCAATTTTGGGCAAAAGGTCTGTATCTTCCTTAAAGATGCAAATCCTTGCAGGTATTGAGGCAGTAGACTCCCCTACTCCCTGAACTCTTTGGAGGCTTTTAAGCAGAGGCTGGATGGCCATCTGTCGGGAGTGCTTTGAATGTGATTTCCTTATTGTTGCAGCAGACTGTGCCGAAGCTGTATCGCGCATAGTGATGGAGCTTTGGAGATGGGAAGAGACTTGGTTTGCAGTCCCAAAACCTGGATCCGCTCCCCTTCTAGATCTATTAAAACCCCCACATGACTTCTCAAAGACAACTCTGGCTCTTCTCAGAGTTTTCAAGGACCATGGCTCACAGTTGTGGTCAATGCCGCAGGCTCATCCACATTGCCCATGATTTCGTGATCTCGCCGTACGCTTTTTGAGCGGCTCGTGGCATCAGGAGTGCCATTAACACTTTGGTCTTTATAGCCCCTGGATGTCATTAATATTGTCCCTGCTCTGGAAGCCCTAAGTAGCCCCTTTCTTCTGTTCTGAACTGAAATGCTGTGCGTCGCTGTTTAGTCATCCCTGGTAGCTTTAATGATTCCCTGTGGGCCTTTGGAGGAAAGGTGGCTTCGATTACGGCTTACTGCCTTTCCCCCTTCCAGCAGGCATGGCAGAGCGACGCAACCAATAAGCCGGGACGGCTTCTCAACAAAGATGTATAGTGTGCTACATTTAACGATTTGCTCCCTTCCTGCCGTTTCCCTGTTTATTAATACGCCAGGAACACTGTTTAGACTGGGGGGCGGGGAGAGATCTAGTTTCAACCGTTTATTACAATGACCTATTTGTAGGGCTAATGGAGGGTTGGGCCTTTGGGTTTAAGGAGCAAGAATGCGTGTGTTGGATTATTCATGTATTTGATTCAAATGTTCCCTTTCAGAATTGATAGAGCCTCCAGCACAACTAAGGTCAACTTTCACTGGAAGTTGATCATTGAGTCATGCTGGAGGACTTAGAGATTCCAAGAGAGAACACCTCCCTAGGAATCTCTAGGTCAGTGGTGTCCAGCCTGTGGCCCTCCAACTGTTTGGAACTCCAGCTCCCAGCTTGTCCAGTGATGAGGAATTCTGGGAGCTGAAGACCAAAATTCCTGGAGGACCACTGGTTTAAGTCCTCTAGTGTAATTGTGGTCACCTCTGGTAGAACTTGACTATACAGATGTGTCGGAGAACCCTGAAATTCCTGGAGAAGCATTCTCTCAAGTAAAACAGTAAAACAGGGGCCGGGCTGTGGCTCAGGCTGGTTGGCAGCCAGCTGTAATAAATCACTCTGACCATGTGGTAATGAGTTCGAGGCCAGCCCGTGTTGGGTTAGCACCCAACAATTAAAAATAATAACATATAGCCCCTGCTCGTTGCTGACCTAAGCAACCCGAAAAATAGTTGCATCTATCAAGTAGGAAATCTAGGTACCACTTATATGTGGGGAGGCTAATTTACGACACCATAAAAATCATCCAGCCACCATTGGAATGAGGAAGTTGCAGTCGCAGTGGATGACGGTCCCCCTGTGGCCGGAATCAAGCATACCCTCAGGAAGCTGGAAGCTGGAGAAGGTTTAAATTGCATCTGCGTCTGTCTCTGTCTCTGTTCTATGTTATATGGCATTGAATGTTTGCCTTATATGTGTACAATGTGATCCACCCTGAGTCCCCATCGGGGTGAGAAGGGCGGAATATAAATACTGTAAATAAATAAATAAATAATAGTCTGGGTTGTTGTATATCTTTCGGGCTGTGTGGCCATGTTCCAGAAGCATTCTCTCCTGACGTTTCGCCCACATCTATGGCTCTAGGTCCTCCAATGTCATTTTATGGGCAGCTTCCAGCAAAAGTTGACCTTAGAGTCGTGCCGGAAGACCTAGAAATTCCTTGAGTGGTGTTCTTTTAGATAAAAAATAGCAATCTCTTTATTTGAGTTTTTTTTTAAACTTTCATGGGGGTCCTGTGTCCCTGACCCCAGCGTATGTGGGGATGGACAATACTTGGGATGGAAATATACTATAGAATCACACTTGAGAACCTAAAGAGACCCACAAACATGGACAATTCATTCCCTGATTAAGAATAAGCCTAGATCAGAGTTTTCCAAACTACTTTACCCAAATGTTGTTATTTGCAGCAGCAATTCTGTTTATCTCCATTGTGTTATTGGTTATCGTCAACTGGGAGGAGAGGTCAACAACAGCAGAAGGAAATTTGAATAGCTTAGCTGTGTTAACTTTTGCTATAGGCGTTTGCGATGTCATCAAATCCCTTAAAGCTCTTGATTTTCCCTGTGATCAGCAGCATGTGTAATTATAATTACTTCCCCCTAGAATATATCTTTTCCTGAATACCAGGGAGACAACCAAGCTCCCTTTCCTCCGTGCCTTTGGTTTTTGATGAGAATTCCTTATTAGGAGAATTATTTGCCTGCTCAGTGTCATTTCATATTAAGAACATCCAAAACATTTCATAGATAGACAGACTAACAGACAGACCTGTTGGTGTAGATATTTAGATACACTCAAATCATCCTGAGCTGTAAAGGCTTGTGTTATTTGAATGACCATATACAGTAGAGTCTCACTTATCCAACACTCACTTATCCAACGTTCTGGATTATCCAACGCATTGTTGTAGTCCGTGTTTTCAATACATCATGATATTTTGGTGCCAAAAGTCTACAATCTAAGACTTTTATCTTTCTCTCTTTTTCTTACTTTTCTATACCTTGGTTGTTCTCACCCTTTCAATGTAGTATAAAAATTTAATGAAATTCTTTTTAAAAAGTGATATTTTGGTGCTAAATTCGTAAATACAGTACAGTAGAGTCTCACTTATCCAACACTCGCTTATCCAACATTCTGGATTATCCAACGCATTTTTGGAGTCAATGTTTTCAATATATTTTGGTGCTAAATTCATAAATACAGTAATTACTACATAGCATTACTGCGTATAGAACTACTTTTTCTGCCAAATTTGTTGTCTAACATGATGTTTTGGTGCTTCATTTATAAAATCATAACCTAATTTGATGTTTAATAGGCTTTTCCTTAATCCATCCTTATTATCCAACATATTTGCTTATCCAACATTCTGCCAGCCCGTTTATGTTGGATAAGTGAGACTCTACTGTAATTACTACATAGCATTACTGTGTATTGAACTACTTATTCTGTCAAATTTGTTGTATAACATGATGTTTTGGTGCTTAATTTGTAAAATCATAACCTAATTTGATGTTTAATAGGCTTTTCCTTAATCCCTCCTTATTATCCAACATATACGCTTATCCAACGTTCTGCCGGCCTGTTTATGTTGAATAAGTGAAACTCTACTGTACATGTATTTATTTGGAGCAAACTCTATTTTCTATCATGTATAATGGAAAGCAAAACTGTCACAATTTTGCCTGCACTCTTTGAGACAAGCCACCTTAAATTTTATGCTGCTCTCTTAAATTTTATACTGTAAGTCCTTAGGGTGGTCATATTTCAAAGAATAACTGCACCCTGTCTAGTGTTCGGTGTATCGATGGGAGAAGAAAATGGTTCGGTTTACATTACAATGCAAATGTACTTAATTACGCCTTTCCAAAGCAATATATTTGGTTAACAATGGAAGTTTGGGTTTCCCGGCGGAGTTGTCCACTACCATGGCATCCTCAGAAATGCATATGTTAGTAGAAACCATGTTCAAAAATGCGATACCTTCGGAAAATGGCTTGCAAAAATAGGCACTCTTTGAGGACATCCGTACAAAAAAAAATGTGGATGAATTTCCATGCAATTAAAACGACAACACAGAGGTTTGGAGAAGCCAGAGATTCGAAAAATGGGAAGCAAAGAGAAACCACAGTGGAACCTTTTGTCCATCCTTGGTTTAAAACTTTATTGTCTCACTATTGTGGTCCCTTAGGCAACAATCCTTAAGAGGAAAGATATGGACAACTAAGACAACCTCTGAGGATGCCTGCCATAGATGTGGGTGAAATGTCAGGAGATAATACTTCTGGAACATGGCCACACAGCCCGAAAGACATACAACAACCCCAACTAAGACATAGTTTGTACAGGGCTTTGTATATTGATAAATCAGCCTTCACTTGGGTGGTGGGCAGTGTGGTGTTTGTGGAAGACATTGGCAGGGCTCATGTACATGTTCATGGCGCTCACTATAATATTTTTTTATTTTTATTATTTTACTATAACCTACAATGTCATTGGAGGGAGGGCCATTGGTGTCTCCTGAGTAGTGGAGTAGTTAAAACTGTTTATTGAGACAGGAGCTTGTCTGTGTAAGTGTATACCCCAGCCACATACACACATACATATTTTCACTTGTATTATGTGTATAGATAATTGAAGCATTTGCTGCACATTTTTGCTGATGTAAATGTCTAAAACAGCCACTAGGTGGCAAGCTACACAAGTTTTCCATGACCAGTTATGGGGTTGTGACCCAGTGTTTAAGAAACTTTGATTTAATGCTGTTAAACTGTATTATACTGACCATTTGGACCAAATTCCAAACTGCATTATATAGCAATTTAGATGGGGCCTTGGTCCTTCACCCGGTCAGGGAGAAGCTGCATATCGATTGAAGTAAAAAACATTATTTTTAAGTGTACACCTAAATGTATAAACTAGCATGTGCAAACCTGGGTCTTTTTATCTTCCTTTTGGAGGGTGAGATTCTTATGTTTGCAATATGCAAAAGAAAAGAAATCACAAGGATAGGATGATATTGTAGGCATTGACTCTGTGACCCATTCCAATGTTGGATTTTTGGGGCATGTGTTTTACAGCGCAATTCTAGACATGTTTACTCAGACCTAAGCCCGTTGCTTTCCATGGACTGTTTTCCCAGGTAAGCAGCCGGCGTGGGTGGCACAGCTCTGATCAGAACTCCCCACCAAGGGCAGTGATCTCTCACGTTTTCAATCAATTCACTCTCCCCGGTATATTGAGTGTACATCACTGATGTTTGGAAAGTGTCCAGATCGCAATAGAATGCTCCTCCGAAGGCCATCAGATCTTATTAAACCACAGCCAATTTCTCCTCTCCACATTTCATTTTAATAATTAAACAGAGTTAAGTCAGATAGATTTTTAACCTTGGGGTATTATGGTTTTTCGCTATATTTTATTACCTCATTTGTTCTGTTTGAGATAGATAGGTAGATAGGCAGGTGGACATGCAGACAAAAAGACAAGTAATGGATACCATATTTGGCAAGATTTCTGCCAGTGTGTTGACGAAGGCTTTCATGGCCGAGATCACTGGGTAGCTGTGTGTTTTCCAGGCTGTATGGCCATGTTCCAGAAGCATTCTCTCCTGACATTTCACCCACATTTATGGCAGGCATCCTCAGAGGTTGTGAGGTCTGTTGGAAACTAGGCAAGTGGGGTTTATATATCTGTGGAATGATGTCCAGGGTGGGAGAAAGAACTCTTGTCTGTTTGAGGCAAGCATGAATGTTGCCATTGGCTAGCTTGATTAGCACTGAATGGTCTTGCAGCTTCAAAGCCTAGCTGCTTCCTGCCTGGGAGAATTCTTTGTTGTCAAGTGATTAGCTGGCCTTGATTGTTTCTTTCTGCCAATGATTGGTGCCAATGAACAGTGGAACTTAATGTTGGAAATAGCAACCTTCATCAAGCCTTCTCTAGTTTGTTATTGATCTTGTTGCTTACTGTTTGTATGTATGTTCTGGTATGCCGCTTCCTTTACTCTATGGTTTCTGAGAAGTTATAAAAGGGGCTGCAGACTACATGCTCTCTCTCTCTCTCTCTCTCTCTCTCTCTCTCTCTCTCTCTCTCTCTCTCTCTCCCCCCCCCCCCCCCTTCTCTCCTTTTGACTATGTGTCCTGTTGTTAGCTGTATGGTTATTAGAGAGAGATCCTGGCCGGATGGCACAGAGAATGATCTCAAACATAACTGAAACTGGATTGATAAGTTTTATACCTGTGTATGCTGAACACATGACAGTTGTGAGTAAACCAAAAAATGTTATTTTTATCCATTTTTGTTTCTTGAGTGCATGATATAAAACAAGTTGTTTTACGGGAGAGAGTGTGTGTGTGTGTGTGTGTGTGTGTGTGGATATATATATATATATATATATATATATATAGCACTGAAAAACACTTCTAAAGCTCTGCTGTTTTTATGCATTGACAAATCTCTGTTTTCCTAACAGATCACAGATAACAGGTTATTCAGTCTAACAACTGAAGCCATTGCCTAGCATGATTATATCTGGTTGTATACCACAAGAGAAGATTCTACTCTAAAGGGTTTTTGGCTCTTCTCTGAAAGGTCATGGTTTTCTAAAAATTATGATCTCCAAAAGATGTTTTTTCCAAAAGGTTATAAATGCCATTTTCCAAAATTTAACGCCACTCTCTCCTTCTGCTGATGGACAAAGGCAGCGGCTCACAATATTTTGAATATCTGAGTCTCTTCTGGCACCACCACAGGCATTTTATGATAGCTGGATCTCCCATAAAGTCCTGATGTGCGATATTGTGGGGTATTAAAATGGTGCGAAGTGTGGAATTTATTCCTAAAGGTAGGGCTGGGAGAGTGTTGGTGGCGCCAAAGTAGCTGTTTGTTCGAAGCACAAAACTGAGCCAGTTTTTGACTCAAATTGGAATTGTCAGCAACCAAACAATAGTTTTTGTGTGTTTGAAAGCTAAATGAGTCCCAAAGCCCCACTGTTTCATGAGAACGGTAGGCATTCACATCTCGTAACTGCTGTTTCTAATTTGCACATGTGCATGTGCATACATATACATATGCACGCACCACGGAGAGGAATGAAACCGCTTTCCTATTGTTTGACGGATTGTATTTTATGACTCACAACATTTCCCCCTCCTCACTTTCTAGGGCAATCATCTCTAAATATGGTAATGTGTTTGTGTAAAACGGCAACTTCAAAAGGAAGCAAGGATACAAGTAACACTCCAGAGTGTGTGGTGCTTTGCATTTAATTAGACTTATCTCCCAGTGCACCCGCAAGATTTTTAATTATCAGCCCATTTTTCAAATTGGGACCTAAGGATGGAGATGGGGAGATTTTACACCTCATATCTGCGAGGAAGCTAGGATGAAATGACAGTATTTCCTTGGAAGGAACACAACCTAGTGTTGGAATATCTTAATAGCTTCAACTATGATGTTAAATGACCAGCAGGAGAACCACCACTATTTACAAGAGGCTCCTGGGTTTATGTTGGTTTTTCCGTCCATCAAGGGAGACATCCCAGTGCTGTTCAACATCTTTATTAATGTCTTGGATGAAGGCATTGAGGGCAGGATGATCAAGTTTGCAGATGATACCAGATTGGGAAGGATAACGTATTCTCCAGAAGACACGATCAGAATTCAAAATGACCTCCACAGATTAGAGAGTTGAATGACCAAAAGTAACAGAATGAATTTCAGGAAGGAGAAATGTAGGATGGTCCACTTAGGCAAGGAAAAAGTGAAGTGCAAAGATACAGGATGGGTGACGCCTAGCTCCACAAAGAGATCTTGGAGTCCTCGTGGACAACAAGTGGAACATGAGCCAACAGTGTGAAGCAGCAGCTAAGAAAGCCAATGGGATTTTGGGCTGCATCAAAAGGAAGATAAGTGTCTAGATCAAGGGAAATAATGGTGCCCCCCTATTGTGCTTTGGTCAGACCACTTTACCTGGAATAATAACCCTGTGTCCAATTCGGGGTACCACAATTCAAAAGGGATATTGACTCTAAGCTGGAAGGTGTCCAGAGCGGGGCAACTAAAATTATCAAAGGTCTGGAAACCATGAATCCCTCTTAAAGACCTAGGTCTGTTTAGCCTCAGATGAGAAGGATGAGAGGAGACATGAGATCCATGTTTAAAAATCTGAAAGGATGCCATAAGGAAGAGGGAATAAACATATTTTCTGCTGCCCTGGAGACTAGGACTCAATGGAGCCATCAGTTCACTTTTGTGTGTGTGTCAGGAGCGACTTGAGAAACTGCAAGTCGCTTCTGGTGTGAGAGAATTGGCCGTCTGCAAGGACATTGCCCAGGGGATGTTGCCTGGATGTTTTGATGTTTTACCATCCTTGTGGGAGGCTTCTCTCATGTCCCCGCATGTTGCTGGAGCTGACAGAAGGAGCTTGACCCGCTCTTCCTGGATTCGAACCACTGACCTATCGGTCAGCAGCCCTGCTGGCACAAGAGTTTAACTCATTGCACCACCGGGGTTTTCCTGCTTTGTGCCGAATGAATTTGCTTTTACCTGCGGCGTCATTTGGATGCCTCAGGTAAAAGCGTAGGAGCTCGCACATTTTGCAAGCTATGTAGATGCGCCTACAGTGTCAGCATGAAGACATGATCAAATCCTGTAAAAGCTTAATGATCTTGGCTTTACCTCTTCACCCCATCTCCTTCATCTATCTCTCGGTTCCTGATGTATCTACAATCCTATGTATCTGATGAAATCAGACACTGTAAAGAGTGAGCAACCAAAAGCGGTTTTGAATTAAAGCCCTCTTTGGTGGTTATGGACCAATTTCAAATGCACATTTGATGGCAGAACCCTGAGGACTAAACACTAATTCATGGTAAATAAAAACAAATGGAGCTGGATCAAAGAGGCAAGATACCAGGATCCTTTGTTATTGTCTACTTTCACTCTGACATCCCATCTTGTGTTATATGTATTTTAATAGTGTTGTGTTTTACTGTTCCATTTTCACCCTGTTGTATTCCACTTTGAGCCACAAGGAGAGGCGGATAATAAATCATCAACATCATCATTATATAGAACATATACTAGACTATACAGACTGAAGGTGATCTGGGGGACAGATGCTGAGACAGAAATTCTGAAATCCATTTGGTTTCAAATGTGGTCAACTCCATTGCGATATTTTGAGTCAGCATCAATGCGAAAAAACTCTAAGAAGAGTGCATCAATGCCACTATATTCCAGACTATATTCCATCAAATATGGGGCTGGGAGAAGCTTGTCCTAACATTGGAGAGATTGTGACAGTTCTTTATACATATGTGGCACAAATGCCTTCAAATACAGTACATGCTTTTTAAATATCAAATGAAATGTCTCATATCAAACTGTGGTCATTTTGCTACCTTGGTTGCTAGTGATTGGGAAAAATTGTCAGAATTTAGTATCATCTCCTAGAACAATCGGACATGACATATTGACACTGATGGAAAAACACGCTTATGAAATCCATGCTTTGAAAGGCTCAGAAACTGGTGACAAATGACTAGAGACCTTCTCCTTCGCATTTATTGAGCATGTCAACAAACTCTGAAAGTTGATGGGCCTTTCATCCCATCAGACATACTTCTGAAGACCGCAGAGTAGTGAATGCCAGTGTGTCAAGAACAATAACAAACAGCTTTCTGGGTAGATATTTGTGAAGTAAATGTTTTCGATTTCTTATTTGACTGCTTTGATATTCTTGTACAATCACAAACATATTAATAAGAAAGGACCAGAGCCAGAAATGTGCTTTTTTCTGGGTGAGAGAGGGATAGAAGGACAGCATAGCTGAGGGACGGAGTCTATGTTCTGCGTCTCAAAAGTCATAGGTTAAAACCTCACAGCTCCAATTAAAAGATCAGGCCACTCCTACGGTAAGGTGGCATGCAATTTTTAAAAAGTGTTTTTATTGTACTTTGTTCCCACATAGGGGAGCACAATTACAAGATTTTTCTTTCCCATACACCATCGTGACTTGGTTGGCTTTACTATACCCATAGTCTTAGGTGAGGGTGTCATTTTGTACATTGCTTCGAGCGACACAAAGTGTTGGATCAGCCTTGATCTGGTAGAAGGTGAAATCAGTTCAAATTCCAGTGCTATGTGTTAGTAATGAACAGCCTTTTTTTTCTCTGAGTGCCTTTCAAATGTGTTGTGCCACAATTCGCATCATCCCCAGCTGGCAGAAATCCCCCAATCTCTTTGAGGAAAGGGCAGGAGATGCCCCCCCCCCAAAGAAGACCATCTGCATACCCCCTTCTCCTTTGTTTTGCATCAGTTGCAAGTTGCTTAAGGAAGCCGTCCGTGCATTATCTAGAACAAGGCTCTGCCAACTGAGTGGGTGAAATCAGATTGCTAACAGGCAGTCACTTGTGACATTTCCTAGAGGAAAGGCAGTTGGGAGAGAAAGTAAGATAAAAGCTGCGCTGAAGGGTGCTGAAGCCACAGACAAAAATAAGCAGAACATGGCACTGCATTTAGTCAAGAGTGTCGCTCAAAGAGGAACAATTTCATTCTGTGTCTGCCAGATGTTTTGAGATGTCACTGTCATCATCCCTGATAGCTGCCCAAGCTGGCTAGGACATCAGGGCAGACCAAAACCAAGTTGGGAAGGGCTGGCATTGTCACCATTAGGGCTCATAGTCCCTGGACAAATCTTAGCCTAAATGGTCCTTGAATCTGACTCTCAGGCTGGACCTACACTGCCATATATGTTGGAAATAACAACCTTCTCAAGCCTCCACCAGTTATTTGTTACTAGCTGTGCCCAGCCACGCGTTGCTGTGGCATTTTCTGATATGTGTTGGTGAGAAATTGTTGAGGTAGTGGTGGTATTGAATGTCTCTTGTATGGCAGTCTTTATGTTTAGTATGCACACTGAAGTGGATTATATGGCAGTGTGGAGTCAAGATAATCCAGTTCAAAGCAGATAATATAAGATTCTAAATGGGTTATATAGCTGTGTGGAAGGGCCTTGAGTCTACACTGCCATATAATCCAGTTAAAATCTGATAATCTGTGGAAGAGGCCTAAGTGAGGCCTAACTGTGCCTGTCCCCTGGGCTGAGTAGGTTGCTAGGAGACCAAGTGGGCAGAGCTTAGCCTTCTAACTGGCAGCAATTGGATAAAAACTATTATTCCTCTCCCTGTAATTAGGACTTTATTTTTCTTTTCTTTTTGTTGTATCAACCTAGAGCCGTGAATGATGGGTTGTGTTGTCAAATTTCGAGGTTGGGGGGCCTGTAGTTTTGTTGTTTTGTCCGCTGCCCTGATGCCACCACTCTTTTATATATATAGATGTATCATATATAATTCAGATTGCTTACTGTATTGTATATGTGTGTATTTATGCAGTTTTCCTTAACTCTTTGTTGTGGGTGGGACTGCACACCATGTGATCAGATCTGGGCTTGTTCAGAACTCAGACTCCATTTTAGAAACAGTATGCTTTAGACTACAGTAGAACTGTATGTTTAGGAATCTCAGGAACTGTATGCTTAGAGACTTTAGTAGAAACAGATGTATGCGTCTGTTCCACTTTTGCGTCAAATCCGCAAAAGTGGAGCCTGCCAACACGGAGGCCCAATTGTACTTCACAAATACGTGGCCCTTCTGAAAATATTGCAGTACTGCAACTCCTACCTTTCCTCACCATGTTTATTATTTTCATTGACGAAATATTTATATCATGCCCCAGATTATTCAAGGTTTCTCAGAGCAGTGTGCAACAAAATCAATTTAGACAATTTCAATTGTGAAGCTGTCATTTGCAGTCTAAAAACATATTATGCTACCTAACAACATGGAAACTAGATAAAAGCATTCCTTCGATAAAAATGTGTTAGAACAGAAATCCTTGAAAAAAAAAGATCCATCTTATCTTGGTGCCAAGATGAAGCCAAGGGTGTTTCATAATCTAAGTACCAGGGAAAAGAATGCTCTCTCCATTCTCTCGCCCAGTGTTTTGTTCTCACTGGGAGGATTTGAAGGAGAGCTCCTCCAACAGACCTCAAATCCTTGGAGTGGAACCATTGACTATTGCTGATGGACAATGCAACCCATCAACCTTTGGAAGGCCACATGTTTCCCACCCCCTCCAGAGTCTGGATTATAGTTCAGAGATAGAACACAGATTGTGTTTACTGAGGATGTCCAGTTGGCACTCTACTTTCAAGGAGATTAGGGGTGCGGGGCCCTTTGCAAAAGTGGGAAAAGTACAAATCCTAAAACATCTCTAGGAATCTCTAGGTCCTCTAGGAGGATTCCATAGCAGAGATATCCACACATTTCATGTCGGTGACACACATTTCAAACATACACCATATCGCGACATCCAGTGGCTTCTGTACACTGATCATATCATGCAGTTCAATCTGCATTATAATGGCAGTATAGATAGGACCTTAGAGAGGTCCCCTCTCAGGTTAAAAGAAAGTCTGTATCTTCTCATTTTCCCTCTCATGGTAAAATGTCATGTGGAACGGCTTCTCTCAAAGCGTTTCCAGATTCAAGATTTTCTCCAGCCTCCTGGCTAATTTGTTTTCTGGCAATTTCCAGAAAACAAATTATACAAGGAACAGGGAAAGGGTGGAGACCAGAAACTCTGGCTGATGCCCACAATGATTCAGCGTGTCCTGCATTTAAACTTTGGTGAACTCATTCAAAATGTGCAGCTCCGCTAAATGAACTGATTTGTTTCCTCCCGTCAGGGAATGTGGTGGTAACTTCCCAATTAAACGCTTCCTGTTAATTTCCTCCTCGGCAACTACTCGGGTCACAAATGACCCCTGGCTTACTCTTTTGATCAGGTGCGTCTACACTGTAGGTAGAATTGCAGTTTGATCCCACTTGAACTGCCACAGCTCAGTGCCATGAACTCCTGGGAATTGTCGGATTACAAAGTCCAAGTGGTGTCAACCTTCCTGCATTCTACAATGTTGGCATTATTTGCTAGAATTGGACTTCCTGGCCCTGTTCCTGGGTTTATTTGGGGCATTGATTCATAAAATTATATTGGATAGACCATATCAGCTCTTGTTGTGAGCCAGTTCACAACCAGTCTTTCCACTCGAGAGTGGTAAGGTTCATGTAGAGCTCTCATTGAGGATATGGCTGGTGCTCTCTTCCTACATAGCTGGGAAACAATGTTCATCATTCTAGATAGTTTGGAGATTCCAGCTTTTCAAAGTGGAAGTCACTATAGTAATCCCTCCACATTTGTGGTTTTGACTTTTGCGGGTTTGATTACCCATGGATTTGATTAAAAGTGTTCTCTCTAGGAATCTCTAAATCCTCTCGTATAACCCCATGGTCAACTTCTTCTAGTGATGTTGGAGGACCTAGAGATTTCTACTAGAGAGAACACCTCTTTGGGAATCTCTAGATCTTCCAATGTGATTCTATGGGCTACTTCAAGCAGATGTTGACCATAGAGTCATGCTGGCAGACCTAGAAATTCCTGGAGAGGTAAAAAAAATTAGCAATGTCTTTATTTGCGGTTTTTCGTTTTCATGCTCATTGAGCCTTGGTTTGAGCAGTTGACCAGATGACCTTTCTCTTCTTCTTGAAAGCTATAATGGGTTGGGTCCTCTAAATAATCTGCTTTCTCTCTTGTGTCTCTGCGCAGGTGTCCCTGGTTGACAAGAGCGGTCTCCCCAGCCATTCCCCTGTACAATGGGATTGTGTTCCTGTTTGTGCTTGCAAACTTCAGCATGGCAACATTCATGGATCCTGGGGTTTTCCCACGAGGTAAATTTGAATGGGGGCAGGAGACTGGTAGATGGGAGGAATGAAATGCATGTGTGTATATGCTATGGAATCCTGGGATTTGTAGTTATGTTGTGGGACCAGAGCTCTCTTACAGTATAGAGCTCTCTAATACTAATAGCTCTCTGAGATATTAGTAAGTATCTCACTAAATTACAAATCCCAGAATTTCATAGCATGGAGTAGTGGCAGTTAATGTGGTGTCAAACTTGGTATAATTCTGCACTATGGATACAGCCTTAGTCTGCGCTATTTGGAATTACTTATTGTTTTGCTTTATTCAAATAATTTTGTGCCTCTTTTACTTACTTTCTTTGCTTGTGTCTTCTTCCTTCTCCTCCTTGTCCTCCTCTTCTTCTTCCTCCTCCTCCTCCTCCTCCTCCTTCTTCTTCTTTTTCTTCATCCTCATCCTCTTCTTTTTCCTCTCCTCCTCCTTCGTCTTCCTCCTCCTCGTCCTCCACTCTTTTGTGGTGGACCCGTGAGCAGCAGATGAAGACGAGGATAAAGATGATGATTTCCGAGCACCACTCTACAAGAATGTGGAGATTAAAGGAATCCAAGTACGGATGAAATGGTGTGCCACCTGCCATTTCTACCGGCCTCCACGCTGCTCCCACTGCAGTGTCTGTGACAATTGTGTTGAGGTAGGAAAAAAATACCTTCCATCATTCTGTCACCAGGTTTTCGAGACTTACTGAATCTGAATGTACAACTTGTGCTTATATAGCAGAGCTTTCCAAATAGTGTGTCGTGGCACATTAGTATGTTGGCCGCAGTATGTAGGTGTGTCACGCAAACATCAGAAGACTATGTGAAATAAGCAATACATTCTGTATTTTGAAAAATGTAAATGAAAGGTTTTCATGAGATGTGTTTTTGTCCCAATACCTTTTATTATTATCATTTATGTATGTGTCTATATCTCTTCTAAGGGGGTTGCTTTAACCTCTGGTTTGCTAGTAAAACTGAATTACTATGTTGCAAAATGATGCATGTCTAGAAAGTATGTCACCAACATGAAATGGTTGGAAAGCTCTGCTATTTTTCATTATTACCAGTACCTTTTATTTCCATTATCATTATTACCATTATCATTATTACCATTGCCATTATTACCATGTATGTATGTGTCCATATCTCTTCTAAGGGGGTTGGTTTAACCTCTTGTTTGCTAGTAAAACTGAATTACTATGTTACAAAATGATGTATGTCTAGAAAGTATGTCACCAACATGAAATGGTTGGAAAGTTCTGCTATATTTCATTATTACCAGTACCTTTTATTTCCGTTATCATTATTACCATTGCCATTATTACCTTTCATTATTACCATTTATGTATGTGTCCATATCTCTTCTAAGGGGGTTGGTTTAACCTCTTGTTTGCTAGTAAAACTGAATTACTGTGTCGCAAAATGATGTATGTCTAGAAAGTATGTCCCCAACATGAAATTGTTGGAAAGCTCTGCTATATGCCTGTTGTACTCTGGCCTGGATTCACCTTTGCATCACACAAGAGTCCAGTATTACTAACTAAACAGTTTATTGAAGAAAAGTCAATATAAAAAAAGTAAATAGGCAAAAGGCAATACAAAAAGCAATGCCCCACAAAGCAACAAGAAAAGGGGCTATTACAAGACCATACATCAGAGTTCCGTTTCAAAAGTGAAAAGGTACATGGAAAAACAGGAGTCCAAGCATAAGCATAAATCCATAACCAGGAACACAGGAACTTCTTCCAAAACATGAATCCATGAACATGAGCACAACACTTTCCTAAAGAACTTAAAGATAGACTTGAACGTGAAACAAGACCAAGATGTACACGGTAATGCAGCGTTACCTGCTCTGACCCTTAAATAAACATTCCTTTAATTTAAGGACCATAAAGCCATGAAGTCATGCCTTTGACATCTGCTCTGTTGCTGCAAGGATTTCTCACTCTGTTGTTTGTCACGGAGTCTCAAGCAGAATCATGATCTAAAATCCTCCCATTTCCATCACTGGAAAGCCCATCAGTCCTCACAACCTTTGAGAGAATAATCCCCTCATTTTCATTCTCTGGCTGAACCACAATAATGCCCACTTTAGGGTGACTCAGAGTTTAAAAAAGTCCCTGTTTTGGGCGACAACTTGTATAGTTGTATTTCAGAAAAAGTAACTTTGCCAGGCTGTAGGAGGAAGAGACAAAGGACCAGAGCATGGACAGCTATTATCAGTTATTCTTTACTCCCCTTTTAGGTGTTGACTGAATGTGTGAAAAGATGTACAATCTCTTTACAGTGTATGCACGCTACACAATTTATTCTTCTCTTCATAAAGAATCTGGCCATGCTAGTATAGCAATTTTGACACATGGTACTTTAGAGGTCTTGTTTTATAGAAACCTGACATTGTTGCTGATAAATTGGATGCCTTAATGATGCCCGCAGGGTGCTTAAACTATTAGCTCAAAGAAGCAAAGGCATATTGTATGTGAGTGCAGAGGACTGCAGCACCTCTAGTTTATGACCAGGTAAAATGTTTATCCAATCTTTCATAGCCAACTTCTTTTCTTTTTTTTTCATAAGATGACATATTTATATGCAAGTAAAACAAAAACAAAAGTAATACGCATCGGAAATACACAGTTAGCTCGTGTGACTATGTGCAGTGTGTAGGTGTGTTGTGCGAACATAGGATACCTCTGATTCTATGTGAAATAAGCGATAAATTTATATTTAAAAAATATAAATGAAAGGTTTTCATGAGATATGTTGTCCGCATATATTTCGTTATTACAATTTATGCATGTCTCTTATAAGGGGCTAATTTAACTATCGGTTTGCTAGCAAAGCTGAATTACTGTGTTGCGAAATGATGCATGTATAAAAGTGTGTCACCAACAAGAAATTTTTGGAAAGCTTTGCACTAAAGCTGTTTCATGGAACTATAGATTTGGAGGTATCCAAATGGATAGGAAAGACATCTGGTTCAGAGATGGGGAGATTTTGACTCTGGTTGTTTGCGACTTCAGTTCCCATTGGCTGGTTGTTGCCCAACCTCATGATTGTGTTTCAAAAATGGAGTCCACCAACATCCCTGGACCAGATGGCCTCCACAGCTCTATCCAAATGGATACCTCCAAATATATAGTTCAGTTAAAATTGCTAAGTTATATATTTACAAAGATGGGAACCTGATGGCTCTCCACACCAGAAGTCCACCAACATGCGAAGAACCATCAGTTCCCTATTCCAGCTGTATCACAACATAGTTCAAGGCAATAATGTGTCCATCCATATCAAAACATGGACCTCCCAAATCCAAGGTTTGGTACATTTCAGATAAGGGATACACAACCTAGGCAGATCCATACAATGAACTTTTGCCCATACAGGCTCTTTTCTTGGCCAATTATAAAACTATAAGCAGGGAAATTCAAAGTATTTTGTTCCCCCAGCCATTTGAACACAACATATCCCCAGCATAATGCTATCAATCCCTATTATGATTGGCTCTAATAGACAGCATTGCTCCATTATTAAGCTTTGAATGCTTACTGAAGAGAATCAGAAGGGCCATTAACATCTCTTGAATCAATAAATTGTGTCCTGAAAGCAAGCAACCTATTGATTTCTCCTCTCCCTCCTTCTTGTGTGTGGGTGAAAGTCCTTTGTATCTATGCATCCCTCGGCTGCCAGGAGATTTGGTCACCCCAGAGACTGTATGCATTCATTAAGGGGAAAACTATAATTCAGTCATTTCATTGACTTGTCGCTTTGACATTTCACCATTACTTAGAGATGTGTGGAGGAATAATAATCAATAATCAACTTTATTTGTATCCCGCCCTCTCTCCCAAAAGGGACTCGGGGCGGCTTACAACAAAAATACAATATACATAGTAATAATAGCAACCAAAACAACACAGATCAACAACTGTAATACAAAAACAAAAGCAATACCAATATATCAGTATTGGTATAAAACATCTATACATGAAATCTACACCTAGAAATACGCCCTTGAACCATATTGTATATACATATAATATTCATAATATTATATTGTAATACGATATAATACTAATAATACAATATAATAATATTAATTATATATTATATTTTAATAATATTAATTATCTATATATATAAAAGGGTAATGAAATTTCGGCCTAGGACAAAACAACAAAACTACACATCCCAGAAACACTAAACTTGGCAGCACAACCCCTCATCCATGCCTCTACGTTCATACAACAAAAAGAAAAGAAAAACAAAGTCCTAATTAGAGGGAGAGGAATAATTGTTTTTATTCCAATTGCTGCCAGTTAGAACGCTAAGCTCCGCCCACTTGGTCTCCTAGCAACCCACTCAGCCCAGGGGACAGGCAGAGTTAGGCCTCAGGCCTCTTCCACACTGCCTATAAAATACAGATTGTCTTATTTTAACTGGATTATATGGCAGTGTAGACTCAAGGCTCTTCCACGCAGCTATATAACCCATTTATAATGGACTTAATGTCAGGGGAAAAGTTTTACCCTTTACCTTAACTACCACCAATTCCTCAATACTTTATTTCCCATACCACCATACTTCGCCACAGCAATGCGTGGCCGGGCACAGCTAGTATATTATATTTTACATGTAATATTACTAATATTACAATATAGTAATTTATTACCAGTATTGTACTATGCTAATAATATAATATTGTATGTAAATTTAATTTGTAAGCTGCTCCCCTTCGGGGTGAGAAGGGCGGCATATAAATGTAACAAACAAACAAATAAATAAATAAATAATAAACCATGCTACAGCCAATATGAAAAGAAAGGAAAGAAGTTGAAGCTCGTAGACCTGACATGAAGCCAAGATCTTGGTTGACCAGTGGTTGCATGGAATTGATGTGGTTCTTTGAACTTGGAAAATATGGATTGATTTCCCTTCTATTGAAGTTCAGTTGTGCTAGACTCAATACTGGATGGCTTCAATCTGCATTCAGGTACAAGAAGAATTCCTCCCGCTTCCTTTTCATTAAATTGCCTACAATGGATGTTTCATTTATATGGATTTCGCATTGTATCTAGCGACGTTTTTTCTGGGAACACTTTGCCCCTTTTGCCCTTTGAGTGCCTTATTATTATTATTATCTATTTCTCCGTATGATGCATTAGGGACTGGTTCAAGGGCCCTTTCCTTTTGCAAAAGAGTCTACTGGGGACACTGTACATAAGGAACAAACAGAGCATGAATAGAGCAAAGTCTGTTTACCATTTCTGAATGTAGCAATTTAGACGGGACACAAAGACAACAGTAGAAGCGGAGAGCAGAATTGCGCACTACACTTGATATGAGCAAGACGGTCCAGAACATACTTGCTTTTGAAGGGCCAATTACGTGTTCCTCTTCAAAAACAGCGGCAGCAAGAAAATCACTAAAGCTTTCAGTAGGGAAAAGAATATGACCAAGTATTTGGTAAACACTTAAAACAGTAGGATTGGATTCACAGGATGGGGAGAAGGTAGATCTGTCCAAATGGAAGAAAACAATAAGAGAACAACTCTTTTCAGATTTGGAAATGAATGTCTCCAGTTGGCATGGTCAGAAGCTGTGTTGGCTCAGGAATTCTAGGAGCTATCATCCAAAAAATAAGAGTGGTCAAAACTCTGTTTTCTGCCACATCTCTCTACTAAATCAGGGGTTGCAAAGTTTCAGGTCTTGTTGGATTTCAGCTTCCATCACCCACATGGTCATACATCTCATACAACACATTGGTGACATATTTTTTGACCATGCATCATTTCATGACACAGTAATTCAGTTTTACTAGCAAACCAGAGGTTAAGCCAACCCCTTCTAAGAAATACAGACGCACATATACCTTATATACGGTACAAGTCCGGGCTTAGCCCCTTGTAAGCCACTCCGAGTCCCTTCGGGGAGATGGGGCGGGGTATAAAAATAAAATAATAATAATAATAATAATTATTATTATTATTATTATTATTATTATTATTATTATTATTATTATAGTATAATAATAGAATATAAGCCAAGGCACCTAATTTTACCACAAAAAAACTGGGAAAACATTGACTCCAGTATAAGCCGAGATTCCAATAAAATTACATTAATTGAGGCATCAGTAGTTTAAATGTTTTTGAATCTTTACATCAAACTGTAATTTAAGATGTGACTGTTCAACTCTGATTAAATCATTATTTTCGTCTTCTTCAATGTAAATGTGCTTATGTATCCTTTTAATAATAATAGAGTGAAATAATAAATGTAATAATAATAATAAATGCAATAAAATAATAGAGTAAAATAATAAATGTATTAATAATAATAAAAATAGAGTAAAATAAATGTAAAAGTAACAACAATAGAGTAAAATAAATGTAATAATAATAATTAGTAGAGTAAAATAATAAATGTAACAATACCAATACTAGAGAAAAATAATAAATATACCATATACAGTAGAGTCTCACTTATCCAACATTCGCTTATCCAACGTTCTGGATTATCCAACGCATTTTTGTAGTCAATGTTTTCAATACATCATGATATTTTGGTGCTAAATTCGTAAATACTAATTACTATGTAGCATTACTGTATATTGAACTACTTTTTCTGTCAAATTTGTTGTATAGCATGATGTTTTGGTACTTAATTTGTAAAATCATAATCTAATTTGATGTTTAATAGGCTTCTCCTTAATCTCTCCTTATTATCCAACATATTTGCTTATCCAAAGTTCTGCCTTCCCGTTTATGTTGGATAAGTGAAACTCTACTGTACTTGAGTATAAGCCGACCTGAATATAAGCCCACCAGGACCCTCACCCGAGTATAAGCCGGGGAGGTTTTTTTTTCATTCTTAAAAAAGGGCTAAAAAACTAGGCTGATACTCGAGTATATACAGTAAATTGTGATAATGAAATGTATGGGGACACTGTAAGGGATTTTCTTGTGTTAAGAGGGAAAACTACCCAAAAAAATACAGCAGATCGTCCAAAAATACAAAAGCAGAATACTTATGGTTGAGCATTCAGCTCACAGCAAGCAGAGCGTGAAGTGTCATGTGGCTGTAAAGAATTTAGAGCTTAGGAAGCTCAGTCTTGAAGATTACAAAAGGTTTATTTACAAAAATAATAACTACATTTCTTAATAGTAAAATTGCTGGGTCCTAGCTACTCTAACTAACCCCATCTCTTCTAGGCTTCTAGGGAAAAATAGCTAAGCACTACATCTCTCTGACACACATGCAGAGAGAGATCTCAAAGCATACAGCCACATTCGCTATATACTAAGATGTAAAAAGCTGAGATTCTCAAAATGGGTGGTTCTGTTCTTGTTTAGAGTTTCTGCCGACATCCTGGATGATAGAAATTGTGTAGCATCTTCAAACCACTGTTCATTTCTCTCTGCATAGTTGGATATTATGCTTTATCTTTTCCTCTCTTTGCCAGGATTTCGACCATCATTGCCCATGGGTGAATAACTGCATAGGACGGAGAAACTACCGGTATTTTTTCCTTTTCTTGGTGTCCCTGAGCGCTCACATGGTTGGGGTGTTTACCTTTGGGCTCATCTTCATTTTGCACCATGCCGAAAAGCTGGGAGCTGTGCATACTGCCATCACGTATCCTTCTTTCAGTGTATTCAGAGGCTGTGTGCCTCTGGGAATATTACTTCTTAGAAGGCCAACAATGACATAGAATGGAGCATCTTTGAAAAATAATCACAAAAATAACATGGGGAAGATTATATTTTAAGTGTCTGTATCGTTATCCATAAAATGCTTGGATTTCCTTAATGTTGACAACACAGCATGGCAGTCATGTGTGTGGCTGGGTTATTCTTCATCCCCGTCATTGGTCTCACAGGTTTCCATATTGTTTTAGTAGCCAGAGGACGCACAACCAATGAACAGGTATTATTATTATTATTATTATTATTATTATTATTATTATTATTATGTGATGATGATGATCATACATTACAATTCTACTGGCATTTAGATAGCATACAATGTAATATTTTAAATATACAATATTATATTTAAATAATAGATTTGTAAAAGCCATATTAACAATGTGTATATGTTATTTGCAGGTGACTGGGAAGTTCCGTGGAGGAGTAAATCCTTTCACGCGAGGATGCTGCGGCAATGTAGAACACGTTCTCTGCAGCCCTTTGGCGCCCAGGTAAGCAAGGGAAGAGAAACCCGTAACACTAATAGCAACCATAGAAAAACTAGCAATTCTGCATGTCAAAAAAGGCCATCCCACCCGTTCTTTCTTTTTAGCTCACATAGTAATGAATACAGTGGTTTGTGTCATCTAGAATCAGAATAAGTGTTATTAAATTCATCTGTGGACCATAGCAGGCTGGAATCAGATAACAACGCATACATAAAAATACAACCGCGTTCAAAGGGAATAATTAGCCAAATTAATGAGTAATATATATTCACGTATTGCTTGTAACACACACACTATCACTAACATGGGAGGCATACTTTTGAAGATTTATATCCAGAATCGTTCCAATATTTTCAGGTCTTGTTGACAATTTACAGAAACACCGAGGAAGCCAATTAAAACGTATCCAGTTAATTGGCTGAGGTTTCTTGAACGGGAAGTGATTATCGCAGTGTTGTTATTACTGTATCTGACACTTCACAGAGTCTCAGCAGAAAAGAAATGTTGACATCAGGGGAAGATTGAGTCAAGAGTAATAATAAATGCAAATGGGAGGTGCAAAGATATCAAAGGATTAATGCAAGCAGACACAAGCCCCTTCCACACAGCTGAATAAAATCCACATTATCTGCTTTGAACTGGGATATATGGCAGTGTGGGCACAGATAACCCAATTCAAAGCAAATATTGTGTGTTATTCTGCCTTGGTATTCTGGGTCATATGGCTGTGTTGAAGGGCCCACAGTTAGTCGCTGGTCTAGTGTAAGTCTCAGTAAGGCATCTGAGATAACATGCATGGGATTGTGCTGATAGTTAAGTATACATTTCATTTGAGTTGGAAGTGAGGGCAGCAAATGATAACTTGACATTGGCTTCTTTTGGATTGGCTAGGAGTTATTGTGATGGAAACAAGTCATCTACACCACTGCTTCTTAAACTGTGGATCCTAACCCCAAATGAAGTCCTCTTAGCTCAATCTTGGGGTCACAAAAATGGCAACAGGTTTCTGAATGCCATCTAGTGGCTATTTTAGTTATTACATGAATCTGTTAGCAACAATATGCAGTTTTTACAGCGGACTCTGCAGAAAATGCTTCAACCGTACTTCATAAAAAAGGAAATCAGCCTGTTTGGAAAGCCTTGCAAGTGCTGATTTATTATCAATAAATGCTTGATTTTATACCAATTTTATATACTTATATATCTATATACCTGGGGTCACATCACAATTTCTGGGGCAGAAAGAGTCACAAGTGGAAAAAGTTTAAGAAGTTCTACACTGTAGAATGAATGCCTTTTCATACCACTTGAACTACCATGGCTCAATATTATAGAATCCTGGGAGCTGGTTCCATTGTTCCATAGCAAAGAGCCATGACAGTTAAAGTAGTGTCAAACTGAATTAATTCTACAGTATGGATGCACCCTACATGGGCTATGGGTGTGCAGTCTTTCTTATTTTCTCATTTGTTATGTCTACAAGGAGGATATTGGAAGCTTTCCCTCCTAAACCCAGTGAATTGCAGTTCAGAATTATGTCTGGACCCTAAATGTTCAAAACACTCTGAGGGATGAGATCAGTAGTTATCTGGTATATTTGTTCCTTTTATCTCCAGCCCCTTTTAATTGGTTTCATTGCTTATCAAACCGCGTTCAACCTCAAGGCAGGCTTATATTGATTGCAGTGTTTTTAATAATTATTTCATCATCCTAGTTTGCACAATCATCTGCCTTTACACAGAACACCCACCGTCACCTGAACAAAATCGAAGTCCCTCCAGCTAATCTTTGCCCCCCTAAGCATGATTATTGATGGAGGCTTTGGGTTTCAGTCTCCCTGACAACTTTTATGATTATGAAACAGAAAATTCTCTGTTTGGCAAAGAACAGAAAAGGGAGTTAATTGGAACTGTGATATTTTCAATATGCTTGCAATGATCTCGAAAGCCAAAAGAACAGGAGAAGTGTGTGTATGGCAAGATGTATTTTAATTTAAATATTTTAAAATTTGTCTAGTGTGGATTGTTAGCCGTCTTGAGTCCACACGGGGAGAAAGGCGGGGTATAAATAAAGATTAATATAATAATAATAATAATAATAACAACAACAACAACAATTTAATGGTATTTCATTACATTGGGGTAATGGTTTTGTTCAAATATTTTACAGTCTGTATTTAAGTGTTTTTAAGATGTTTTAAGGATGTTTTAAGATGTTTTAAATTGTTAGATTTTAGCCTGTTCTTGTAAGCTGCCCCGAGCCCTAGGGGAGTGGCGGCATATAAGTTTGAATAATAAATAAATAAATATATTTATCAGCAAAATAGGTCTATAATTCTGAACTTGTAAGGAATTTTGATCTTCTTTTGGGATCCGTGTAATGTTAGCTTCTTGCTTCATCTCTGGTATCTCCTTTTAAAAAAATCTTGTTGAAAGCTTTGTGAAGTGGTAGTGATTTTCATCTGCTAAGGCTTTTTAAATAAACTACAGTGAAGCCATCTGGTCCTGGTGCTCTACCTAATTTCAACCCTTGGATAACTGTTATCTCTTCATGCATTGTAACAGTTTTTGTTTCTTCTCCGAGATAGTTGGGAGACTCTGCTTTTGAAGATATTCTTGTATTTGACCCTTACCTGCCCTCAGGTACATTGTGGAGCCAAAAAAGAAGCAGCCTGTTACGGTTAAGCCGCCTTTCCTGAGACCAGATATAGCAGAGCGGCAGATCACAGTGAAGATCAGCGACAATGGCATCCAAGCTAATCTCAACCGGAGTAAGGTGAGCAGGTCAATTTTCTAGCAGATGGGTGGGCCAATGTCAGATTTTGGCCCTTTTGTTGTTTTGTAGCTCCTGGCATTTAATCTGGCCGAGGAGTCCGATCTAACAGAAATTTTGTCAAGGGAAAAAAATGTGGTGAAATTTGCATCACACCTACTAGAGGGCATTTGAGTCAAAAACGCCTGAACATGGAGGGACCTCATGTGACCCAAAAGCTTCACCTTGTCCTTCTCATAGTAGAGCCAGCTTCTAGCAGTGGAAGAAATAAAATGGTATATTGTTAGGTCCATGAAGCTAATCAACACTTGAAATTAATCTTGGAGGTCATCTAATCCCAAGTGCTGCTTGAATTTTAATTAACATGTTTCATGGTTATTTTCAGTCTAAAGTTAGCCTGGAAGGGCTGGAAGAGAAAGCCATGGATATCCAACCTCCTCTCCCACCCAAAGGAGATTCTAGCAAATACAGCGAGCTGGGCAGCAGTGAAGGTACGATGTTTTATTGATGTTTTACGTTTGAAACCAATCTTGAAATCTTGGGATCTTTAGTGAGCTGGGCTGTGATACAGAAACGATTTCACCAGAGAGAGAGAAACATAGTAGGGTGCTCTACCTTCCATTCATCAGGTAGTAGATGATGGGAAAGACCTCAAGGATGAAGAAGTGCTGTTGCGAGTCAGAAGAGATGTGTTGACCCAGAATAGTAGGCTCTTAGAGACATAGAAACCTAAAATCATAAAATTGGAAGAGACTCCAAGGTCCATCATTCTCCCATTTAGTCCTGTTCCTGGGGCACTAAAACGTGTGTTGGCCAGTGTTATGGCAAAAGTCAAATGGCAAGGAGTTACAACCCTTCAGCACTTGGGCAGGACCAGTCCAAAGCCTGAGAGTATTTCCTTATCCTGGAAGATCTTCCAAACTGGCACTGACAGTTAGTCCTATGAAGTAACTTCTACCATAACCTATGGTTTCTACTTTCTGGTATATTTTCTGAACATATGCTTGTCCAGAAAAAAGGGGGGACCAATTTTTTGTCCTTTGTGACCATCAAGACAGGAGTAATACGTTTGATTTCTCTCTCTTTTTTTTTTAGAGAGTGGCCTTTCCCCCAAACTGATCAGCCCGCCCACACCAGCGATGTACAAGTATCGCCCAGGTTTCAGCAACAATCCAAAAGTCCACTACCATGGAGCGGCTGAGCAGGTAAACGTTAATCTAGTCCCGACACCATGGAAACCTCCCCCGACATTGAAAGATTCAACGTGCCACACAACTGACACCAATTGGTACTATCATGTGTACAGAAATCATACATAAATACATGCGTACATTAAATTGCATGTTGAAGAGGAGAGATAGTAGATTGCACAAAGCCTACTGGCTATTGACCAATGAACCCTGCAGAAATTCCATACGACATTGAAACAGAACCTGAATTTTCAATCCATATAAACGGTATATATGGCTCAAGAACAGCCCAGTAATATATATATATGGTGTTTTTGTTTTTTGGTCTGTTCCTGGGTTTATTTGGGCCAGTGATTCAGAAAATTGCATTGAATAGACTGCATCAGCTCTAGCTTCTTGTATATAGTGATCATAGTTTCCTATGGACAAGCAGACGGCAACTGGTAGATGGCACATGCTCTGTATCTCAAAAACCAGAGCTGAGAAGAGGAAACAGGTGCCATTTTTGGAGTCAGAAAATCAAATAGACCCAGAAATAGGTCTAACATTTGAGGCTAACATTCAAGGCACCAAAATGTGTGTTGGCAGGTGAAATGTAGATACCCCACACACAGATGTACATGTGTGTATATGCATATATATATAGAAAGAGAAAGATTGTCAGAAAAGTCAAAATACAATTACATAACAGGAAAAACACATCATGATTACAAGATAGATACAAAGCATAACAGTTTAAACCAGATCACATAATTGGACACCACAAACAGTGTAGATAGACCAAGCAAAAAAACCATTGGGACTCCAGTAATATATCCAGCTGATTTCTATTCAGCCAAGGTTAGTTGACTTTGTTGGTTATCTAGAGAAAATCAAGATGAAAGAAATATTTAAAATTACCCAAAACCTGGGCAGTACTTAGATGGGAGACCGACAAGGAACGTAAGGTGATGTAGACTATATTAAAAATAATCTTGCCTAAGAAAACCCAATGAAATTCATGGGGTCATCCTAAGTCGATAGGAGACTTGAAGGCACATAAGCACATTTTAAGAAGACATTGGTTTCTAGGTCGTTGATAAGCTGGTTTCATGCATAAAATGATTTCAGGAACTCTTGTCGCACCTTTGAGACCGACTGAGAAAAAGAAATGTGTAGCTCAAGCCTTCGTGGCATCATGGATGCAACTGACAAGGTCCACCAAAGCTCATGCTGGAAATGTCTTTTTCTCAATCTCAAAGGTCCCACAGGATCCCCTGACCTCTTTTTATACTTTTTGGGAGTGTACCTCCCAGAAGCTGGTTGGTGGATTCTGGGAGCTCCAGTCCGACGAGGTAAGTTTCCCACCTGCTGTGTTTCTTGTCGTACGAGTGAGACTTTGGTCGGTCCCTTTAAAAAAGAGAAATGCAAGGCATCTTGCGAGAATCCAACTATGCCATCAATAAACACCAAAGGCATTGAAGGACTACGCCTAGAATATAAAGGCACCCTGTTCCTCAAAAATAACATACATTAAGTTTAATCAACTGGCACAATGAATAGGTTTTTAATGGGTTTTTAAGGGTTTAAACTGTTTGTTTATCTTTGATACTGTTAATATTTAATTCTATGTTAATGTTTGTGTATTTTAAATAATATTGTATTAGCTTTATTGTAAGCTGCTTTGAGTCACCACTTCATCACATTTATTAAATTCCACCATGTCCTACACTTAAAATCCCACTGTGTTCATCATCATCATCATCATCATCATCATCATCATCATCTTATTATTATTATTATTATTTTGCCATTTTCCATGCTGTGTAGTCCTGGGAAAAATAGTTTTTCAAGGTCCATACTCTTCTCTTGGTGTATTTACAATATGGAATAAATGCCCTTGCACCCCACCTTAAATGCCATGGCCCCATGCAATGGAGTCCTCCTGAGAGTTATAGTTTCCCAAGGTCCACACCCTTCTCTATGGTGCAACTGAGAGAGAGCGGAAAAGTACATATTATTATTATTATTATTATTATTATTATTATTATTATTATTAATTTATAATTTATAATTATTATTCATAATTATTTATTGTTGTTGTTTTTAAATCAGTCATCATCCCATCATCATCATTATCATTATTAATATACCACTTTTTACTCTCAAAGAGTCTCAAAGCAGTGAACAGTGGTAAACACAATATCATTATCATTTTGACAGGGCTTTTTGGCCGTTGTATTACTTTTTTCCAATCTGTCCTGAGTTGTTGTCCCTCCTCATAATGACAATGCAATAAAAAGGCAGCAAACGGTTCAATGAATAACACGACAAATTCCTTTTAAAGTAATGTCACAAGTAATGGCAGTGCATTAAAAAAAAATACCATAACGAGTAATGGGGAACAAATTGCTTTTTAAAAGGAGCTTTCGGCTCTTGTTTTGTATTTGGTTCCTTCGAGGCTCTCTACCGCACATAAAGCAACCCTGCCCTTTAACCAGGGTCTTTTTTAACTTTGAAAAGCGAGGCAGGGACATGGATCAAGAAATCCCCCCTTTAAGAGACTGGCTTCTAATGGTTCATAAATCTCTCTCAGAGAGCCTGTCTCCTAGTTGATGGAAAGAGCTCTCGTGAAAGGCAGCCTTGCAATATGAGATTTCAGCGTCAAGTTGGCCATGTCTGGAAAGCTTATTATCTCCAATGCTTCATCTTATTGCCTGACAAATGGCTTCCTGCTTCTCTTTGTTACTGTTTTCTATGTTTGTGCTTGCTAGAACTACACCTCCAATCTGGAGCAAAATATTCGGAAACGGCAGGGCTGTCGAAACGGGACTTTCAGGGACAGCGGGGTACGAAAGCGGAGCTTAATTAAGTTTAAAATATAATTAGTGACACCTCAAAGTTCCTGTTATACTGTAATTCCAAGTATTTAAGTATTTGGTTGCTATAATTGATGCAGAGCTGGTTGAAGTAACCTATGTGCAGCCTGAGGATGTGTACAGTATCCTTGGAGATACATATGTTCTAGACCACATAGGTCAAACTCAAGGCCCATGGGCCAAAACCAGTCCGCCATGTCCTTTTATGTGGCCCTCCAGATACTGGACTACAACTCCTATATTCTTCTTCATTAGGCACCCTGAGTAGAGCTGATGGGAGTTAGGATATAGTCACATCTGGAAGGCTGCAGTTGGTTCCATTGAGTCAGGAGAGTGGGGTTTGGATTGAGATGCAAGGCTTGTGGATATGAGGTCTGACTTTTAAATGCCCTTTATTATTTATTTATATATTTATATTCCGTCCTTTTCACCCCGAAGGGGACTCAGGGTGGATCATAGAACATACATGTACGGCAAACATTCAATGCCTATTATAATGACAAAACAGACAATAGATTGAGTTGTATATGACAATGACAAAACAGACAATAGAATTATATATATAGACTTTTCCATCTTTCGGCATCCTTGGAGGCTGTGCTCGGTTCCGGACACCAGGGGGTGCTGTTGCTCCATCTCCTTCCTATTTATCTGCTCACGTTTGTTTTCGAACTGCTAGGTAGGCAGAAGCTGGGCTAAAGGTCAGGAGCTCACCCTGACCCAGGCTTCGGACTCTCAACCTTCCAGTTGGCAAGATTTATTGACGTTTGGTGAATAACCTGCTGTGCTAAAACCCGGCCTCTTTCACCTTTCCCTGGCCTCAAAGCCACAAGGGCTGTTGGAGTTGCAGTTCCCATCATCCACAGTCCACATGGCAAATAATCAAAAGTGATGGGATTTGTCATTCAATAACATCTGGGGATACAAATGGGGTTAAAATTAAAAATCATTGAACGCTATGTAAAAAAAAATATAGTTGGCCCTCTGTATCCACGGATTCTTCATCCATGGATTCAATATCCCTTTGAAGGCCACCATAAGGCTCATGTGGCCCTCAATGGAAATGGGTTTGGCAATTCTGATCTAGGCCCTTGCCCTTCCTGTCTTATTCAAAAAGCTAGAAGGGGAGTGATTGAGGTGATATTAAACCATTACTAAAAAGTCCTCCCTAGAGTCCCACATTCTATTTTAGGTAAGGTTCTGGAGCATGTGGTATGATTTCAATATGAAACAAATTCCCCATGTCAGTCTGCTTTCAGACCCTGTTTTGGAACAGAGGCAGCTTTGGTTGCCTTTGTGGATGACCTACAGTGGGAATGTGTCTCCGTTGTTTCTGCCAGATCTCTCGTTGGCTTTTGATCCCATTGACCATATGAACCCAGCATTGTGTCTTTCCTTGCTTTTCTTTCAGATCTCCATCCAAGAGGGACACAAGCAAGGCTCTGTCATAGAAGAGAATGACGGTAGCTTGGATTACCAGTCGGAACCCAGCCTTGATATCCCCACCTACCGGAAAAGTTCCCTTCACAAGACCTACCAGTCTTCTCCGCTGCAGATAGACTCCTTTGCTGTCAATTCACGGTCTCTGAGCCTGAAATCTGCCAGCAGGAGGGGAACAGACAAGATGCCCCTCCACGCCCTGAAGTCTGAAGGAACGGCTTCCACGCCGTACAAAAGCATCTTTTCTCCCCACTCTCTCTCGAACAGGAATGGCAGCCTGTCCTACGACAGCTTGCTCAACCCCATGTCCCCCTCCGGGAGGAGGTGCATGGCCCATTCCGCCATGGGCTCCGTGGGCTACCACTCGCCATATTTGTCTGCCAAAATGTGCCACCTGCGGGGCAGAGAGCTTCAGCGTCCTCCTCCACAGAGCTTCAGTCCTGTGCTGGGCAGCCCAGCCCCTCATCCGCGGGACCCTTCCCCAGTCCGTTATGACAACCTGTCGAAAACAATCATGGCGTCTATTCAGGAGAGGAAAGAAATTGAGGAGCGGGAGAAGCTCCTTCACTCACACCCGGACTCTGTGTTTGCAGACTCGGGTGTATATGACACTCCAAGTTCTTATAGCCTTCAGCAAGTGAGCATGCTGTCGGAAGACCCCCGTAGCATTGCCATGAGGTATGGCTCAAGGGACAATCTTATGTCGGCCGCCAGCTTTAGCATGAGGAACCCTGTCCTGCAGGCCTCTGTTTCTTCTCTCTCGAGTGCAATGACCAGGGCATCAAGGACTTCCTCACCGTCCATCCAAGCCGATCTAGCCAATAACAATGTCCAGGCCCATCAGGCACTACAGGGCAGGATGAGCAACGGCGCCTACAAATCTCCCAGCCACCAAGTCCCATCGTCCCCGAGTGGGATGACTCGGTCACCTTCATACGGAGGCCCCAAAACTGTCTCATTCGTTAATACCATGGAGATAACGGAGGCACAGCCCATGGGGACTCCAAGGTACAGCTAGCATTATGAAGTCTTGTTGTTTGCAGCAGGAGCAGGCAGAAGAGAGAGTGTAATCTACTGGTAGATCTCTTGGTAACTTGCAAATTGGCTATGGTTTTTATTTACTGTATATACTCGAGTATAAGCCTAGTTTTTCAGCCCTTTTTTTAAGACTGAAAAAGCCCCCCTCGGCTTTTACTCAGGTGAGGGTCCTAGCTGGCTTATATTTGGGTCAGTTTATACTCGAGAATATATGGTACATTTATTATTTTTATTATTGTTGCTATGTACTATTATTTATTTTACTCTATTTTTATTATTAATAATAATACATTTATGATTTCACTGATCTTATTATTATTATTATTATTATTATTATTATTATTATTATTGCATGTATTATTTTACTCTATTATTATTTTTATTATTTTCCTGTATTATTATTTATTATTATTACATGTATTAATTTACTCTATTATTATTATTAAAAGGATACATAAGCACATTTACATTGAAGAAGATGAGAATAATGATTTGATCAGAGTTGGACAGTTTTATCTTAAATTTGAGCTTTATGTAAATATTCAAAAACATTTAACCTACTTATGCCTCAATTAATGTAATTTTATTGGTATCTATTTTTATTTCTGAAATTTACCACCCTCGGCTTATACTGGAGTCAATGTTTTCCCAGTTTTTTTGTGTTAAAATTAGGTGCCTCGCCTTATATTCGGGTCGGCTTATACTCAAGTGTATGCGGTATTATTTATTTACAGTATTTATATTCCATCCTTCTCACCCCAAAGGGGACTCAGTGGAGTGTATACATCTGTGGAATAATGTCCAGGGTGGGAGAAAGAACTCTTGTCTTCTTGAGGCAAGTGTGAATGTTGCAATTAATCACCTTGATTAGCATTGAAAAGGCTTGCAGTTTCAAAACCTGGCTGCTTCTTTACTGGGGGAATCCTTTTTTTGGCGGTGTCAGATGGCCCTGATTGTTTCCTGTCTGGAATTCCCCTGTTGTTGTTTATTTACTGTCCTGATTTTACAGTTTTTTAATACTGGTAGCCAGATTAATTAATACTGGACATTATTCCACAGATAGATAAAGCCCACTTGCCTAGTTTCCAATAGACCTCCCAACCTCTGAGGATGCCTGCCGTAGATGTGGGTGAAACGTCAGGAGAGAATGCTTCTGGAACATAGCCAGACATCCCGAAAAACTCACAGCAACCCAGTGATTCCGGCCATGAAAGCCTTTGAATACACATTGTCTCAGGGATGTTTATGTGGCTCATTGTTTGCCCTTACCTTCTGCCTCCTAACACCCCAAACCTGTTGTCTTTCTTCCGACACAGAGAGGACATCCAGCTGAAGGCGCCTCACAGTAAAATTAATGGACAGCCCAAAGGGATTTCCCGAGTGGAATGCCGGCTGGGCTCAACGTCGAGCTCCCAGGGTGCTCCCGTCAGTCCCGCTCGACACGCAAACGTTAAGAAAGTGTCCGGAGTGGGCGGAACCACATACGAAATTTCAGTATAAGAAAGTCCATCGACTTAAGAGCCATCCGCAAACCCAGCCACCAAAGCTAGGTGCACTGTGAAGATTCAGAGAATAAGGCCAATGAGAAGACAAGTCGGAGCAGCAGCAGCTGATGGCGTCCTTTCCGTATTGTTTCATGGTGGTTGGGACATTCCCCCGCCCTACCCTTTGTCTTTTAAAGACCAACACTCTTCGAGTTTCTTTCTCTCTTTGTTTCTTTGGCCCAAACCAGCTGCAGCCTTATTCTTCGAGGAATCGACTTTGTACAGCTCTTTCGAGACTCTCTGGAACGGACAGACAGGGACTGGCCACACTGTCTGCTGAACCACGGCACCACCAATGTTTGGAAATCGGTTTTGCGAAAGAGAACAGGAAAAGCCGCCGTGTGTTTGTCTCTATCCGCCAAAGCCTGCCGTGTCGATGTTGACGTGCTGTGGTCAAAATGACAGCTTGTCCGGACTTGAAGCGTTTCCACTTAAACCCTCGAGGTTTGGTGGCCAATCATAATGAAAGTGTTTTATTTTCCAGCCCATCGTGATAAAAAATCAGATCATTTGGAGGAAGTGTATAAAAGTCCTTTTGTAGATGCTGAGCAGCGTCTGATCCATTTCAAATGGGGAAGGAGAATCCCATGCACACTCCTTTGCGCATAGACATCTCTTTCTTCTGTTGGAATGAATGGGGAAGCCTGCATATATGGGAAGGTCATGCACACGCGTGTGTGTCAAAGAGAATGCCAAATAATTCCTCTTTAGATAAAAAAACCCAGTGAGCCTTTGAAATTTTGCCCGTCCTTTTAGAGATTGTTCTACGGGCAATGCAAGGCAAAAAGTCTAATTTTGCGATTGTTATTCATTGCCGTTTGTATAAAAGTACGCACACAACAAGAGTTTATCACAGTTAAGGAACATCTGTCCAACCTTGGACTGATTGAGATGGTTTTTAAAAGGCCTACTGTGCTAAAAATGGGGAGGGAACTCAATATTCAGATGGTATTATTATTGGTATTATTATTATTATGAATCACTCTCCTTCCTCCTCGTCCGCTATTGGAGATGGGCTGAAATATGGTGTATCGTCTTGCACTGGCGCAATGTGTATAATCGCAACGTGAAGTATTCTGATCTGTTGAAATCTACAGTGTGTGTGCGCGTGTGCAAATGTGCGTGAGTGTCGGATTATGTGCGTGGTTGCCAAGCGCAGGCTTGTAGGAGATATGTGTCGTTGCCTGCCTGACTTTCAGTGAGTTTTTCTGTGAGCCCTCAATATTATGAGACAGCTATGTTCCAACGCTCGTGTTCACTCTTTATCTAATTCGCTTTGTGAGAATCTGGAGGCAAACATCCCCAAGCAAGTGGTTGACAAATTTTCAAAAATGTATATTTTCCAAGACGTGGGGGCAGTTTGGTTTTTCTCTCCTTTTGATGGACACAAACGTGGACACTTTGGCGGAGCAGGTCGAGAAAAGTAAGCGATCAAAGCATAGCATCTAGGCACTTGATCCTTAACATGATTGCCTAAAAAAAAATCATTGTATGATCGACTTCTTTGTATAAATTGCCCTCCCAATGGCATTTGAAAAGTGACATTTCAGAGGATCCGAATGCCGAGTGTTTAATTTTGTCACCATTTCATTTTAGCCCAAATCCGTTGCCGCAAGATGTGAGCTGGTGTGTGGACGTGTGTGCTTTTTCGGAAATGTTATTGACTGCTGGAGGCTGATTTGGATTGAAACTCCAGTGTTGGAGGGCACTTGATTCTGCAGTTAAGAGCATTCATTCCTCAGGGGTTCCCATTCACTCTCGGAAGGAAACAAACATCGGACTGCGGGGTAAATGTCAGCTGGAGAAGTCAAGTAATCAGATAAATACAGGGTGAAAGTTGAGCTTCTTCCCTTAGCCGAGACGTTTTGTAAAGTTGTGTTCTAATGTTTGGTCTGATCCCCTTTCCAGCCCTCTGGAGTCCCCTAGGTGCCCAGGCTTGCTTCCTTATATTCTGATGGCTTTCTGGCTTTTGCATGGCTTCCACTCCATTTCAAACATCTCTTCTCAGCCTCAGTTACTGGCTGTAAAAAAAAATCAAAGCTAAAATATGCTGCTACTTTAGGTCCTGTCCTTTTACCTTGGAGAATTTCTCTGCAATTGAATTTGACCCTTGGATTGAATGAGGTTTTCTACCTCTGATTTCAACTCATATTGTTGGTAATTGACCACAGCCAGCTTCCTGCACTCGCAGACTCGTAGATGATGAATCGATGAGTCCGTGAATTCAGGACGCTGGCTGTGGCCAGTCAAGTTGGAAGAGACCCCAGAGGCCTGTTTTTAGGCCTGTTCCTGGGGTCATTTGGGATGCTGATTCAAACAATTGCATTGCATAGACCACATCAGCTCTAGATTATTAAATATGTTTTTCTGTGAGCAAGCAGATGGTGACAACTGGTTGGCATATGTTCTGCATCAGAAACTAGACCTGATGTGGTCTATCCAATGCAATTTTCTGAATAACCAAACCGAATCAGAAGTTGACCAAAGACTGATTCGTAACTCTTTTGGTACTAATGTTGGACAGTGGTCCCTGGTCAATATAAAGATTGGGAACCACTGTCCTAAAGGCATCTGAATGAAAGACCACCAGCAAAACCTTCAGTGTTTCCATCCAATTTTTGTCAGGCCCAAACCAATGCCATTGCAGCATTTCCACCCATACAAAGAGATTTTGAAAGTTCACCATGGTTCTTATTGCCTCCCCAAGTTTTGTGCTTTGAAACAAAACAAAGCAGCGACAACAAGGAATCCCCCAGGCCTGGCATCTCCGACAGTGACACGTTTCATGAGTTAGAAGCTTTCCTGGTCCAGATCCAACCGCTGCTCTGCAGGAGCATTGATTGATGTTCGGAGAACAAACATAGGACTCCAATCTTGCTCTGCTTTGATTACTCATTTGCTTCCAATTTAACATGATAATATTGGCCTTCAAAAACTCCTAAATGGCTTCAGCAAGTTAATTCAGACGCAGCCTGCTCCAAGATGGAACAGCCTGGCCTTGGGAATTGATGGCAAGGGCTCTGTTGACTTCTAGATCAGAAAGTGGGCAGGAAAGGGTGTCAACAGCCTTCTTTTTATTTTGTAGCATGATGAATAGTAAATGGAGAACGTTGGAGGAACGCGAGGTTTTCATTAGAGCAACCCGCTGTTTTCCTGATGTGTTCCCTGGGGTTTAAGCTCTGCTGCCTTTGGTTTTCCACCTGTTGTTGCTTGTTATTTTGACGGCGGCGTTAGTTTTGGTTTGGTTTTCTCATTTCTGACAAGGCGTTTTAGCTGTTGCATAGCATGGGCTGTGCTGGCTGCAGTATGATGGGAGCTAGAGTCCAAAAATGTCTCTTTTCTGCATCCTCTGATAAACTAGTACAACTCTATACCCGTCAGCATGGCCCCATTTATACTTGCCATGTAATGCAGTTTGAATTGCATTATAATGGTCATTGTAGACTCATATGCTGCAGATAGAACTACATCGAACTGGATTATATGAGTCTAAACTGCCAATGTAGTTAATCTGCATTCTAAAACTGCATTATATGGCAGTGTAGATGGGGCTTGGTGGCATAGTGGGTTAAACCGCTAAGCTGCCAAACTTGGTTCGAATTCGGGGAGTGGAGTGAGCTCCCTCTATTAGCCCCAGCTTCTGCCAACCTAGCAATCCAAAAACATGCAAATGTGAGTAGATGAATAGGTACCGCTTCTGCAGGACGGTAACGACACTCCATGCAGTCATGCTGGCCACGTGACACAGAAAGGACCACATTTCCTCCCTCATCTAATGAGATAGGAAGAGAAAAGGGAAAGTCGCATCCGGGTCTTTAAAATACTTGATCACACCTCTGCCCTCTAGAAAACATGTTATTTATCTGAAGAGAGGATTCCAAAAGCATTTCTTGCCCACTTTAATTAGCTGTCCTGCCAGTGAGAGAGAGGACAAAAACTGAACGCCTTGGGGAGGCATATAATTAGGTTAAAACGAATCCATACACAGACAAATGGCAAACAATTGCATGCTAAATCCGGACGCAAGACTCCTCTGGGATGGGAAGATACATTTCATATTAATAGGCTTATGGCAGTGCCAGATTTTATTCCTCTTCTTAGTTGAGGTTTGCATTTCAATGGCCTGAATAGCCTAGAGACGGCCGTAAATTATTCAAATCTTCCTGGAAATCAGCATCTGCGGATTAGCATAACCCGAAAGCTACTACAGCTGTACCTGGCTTTGGCCTATTTCTGTCGAATGCCTTGATTTTAAATGCATCCTCTTGTGAGCTAGAAACAAAGAGTTCAGTACATCTTGGCAACTGTGATTCAATCGGCTTGTCAGTTTGCAACCCAGAGAGTTCCCTTTATTTTAAAAAAATTGCCTTTGCATCGGGGGACTTGCAGTAGCAAGAAAAAACGACAAGCCCATAGGGACACAGACAAAAAAAGGCATCCATGTCCCATCTCCTGAGCCAGTTCTAGATTGAAAGTTAAGAGGGAATTTTGTAGTTGCAATCTGATACCTTTGGTCAGATCCTAAACTCTGGATCATCTGTGAACAAGAGGTTCAGGGCATGCTGCGTGTTGGGAAAAATAGTTTCTTAAAAGGCTTTCATGGCCAGAATCACTGGGTTGCTGTGAGTTGCTGGCCATGTTTCAAAAGCATTCTCTCCTGACGTTTCACCCACATCTGTGGCAGGCATCCTCAGAGGTTGGGAGGTCTGTTGGAAACTAGGCAAGTGGGGTTTATAAATACGTTGAATGTTCAGGGTGGGAGAAAGAACTCTTGCCTGTTGGAGGCAAGTGTGAATGTTACCATTGGCCACCTTGATTAGCATTGAATAGCCTTGCAGCTTCAAAGCCTGTCTGTTTCCTTCCAATCCTTTGTTGGGAGGTTTCAGCTGGCCCTGATTGTTTCCTGTCTGGAATTCCTGTTTTCTGAGTGTTGCACTTTATTTACTGTCCTGATTCTAGAGTTTTAAAATAGCCAGATTTGGTTCCTTTTCATGGTTTCCTCCTTTCCGTTAATTGTCCACATGCTTGTGGATTTCAATGGCTTCTCTGTGTAGTCTGACATGGTGGTTGTCAGAGTGGTCCAGTATTTCCGCCAGGCAGGAAGCACCCAGGTTTTGAAGCTGCAATGCTATTCAGTGCTAATCAAGCTGGCCAATGGCAACATTGTCCAACAGACAGTTCTTTCTCCCACCCCGGATATCATTCCACAGATATATATATATATATAAACCCCGCTTGCCTAGTTTCCAGCAATCCTCACAACCACTGAGGATGCCTGCCATAGATGTGGGCGAAACATCAGGAGAGAATGCTTTCTTAAAACAATCGCAGACAGATGCGGGAATAGGATGGGCACCTTTCAACTCATCCGAACAAGGCTTTGGTTTGGTTTAGCTTGTCGTAGCCAAATTGCTCTGAAGATTGGGATGATTTTATTGACCTGGTACCAGTTTGTGCCGTTGAACACTGACAATAACATGGGGAATTTAGAAAAGGAAGGAACAAGATTGGAAGAGGGTCAAACGAATTGCTGCTTCTCTTTTCCTCACTCTCCTCTTACTAGCCAGTTTTTCAGATAGTGGCTGGAGGCAGGGATATCCAGCAATGCAAACATTATGGATAGCTGACATAACATAGCTTTGCAAACTGTGTGTTGCGACACGTTGGTGTGTCGGCTGCGGTGTGTAGGTGTGTCACGTGAACGTAACAAGAAATGACAACTATCTTGGAAATGTATGTTATTATCTAACAAATCATATATTTTTTAAAATATCAATGAAAGGCTTTCATGAGATATATTGTATCCCCATATAACACAGTTTATGTATGTGTCCATATCTCTTATAAGGGACTAGCTGTGCCCGGCCACGCGTTGCTGTGGCGAAGTCTGGTGGTATGGGAAATAAAGTATTGAGGAATTGGTGGTACTTAAGGTAAAGGGTAAAGGTTTTCCCCTGACATTAAGTCCATTATAAATGGGTAATATAGCTGTGTGGAAGGGCCTTGAGTCTACACTGCCATATAATCCAGTTAAAATCTGCTAATCTGTATTTTATAGGCAGTGTGGAAGAGGCCTAAGTGAGGCCTAACTCTGCCTGTCCCCTGGGCTGAGTGGGTTGCTTGGAGACCAAGTGGGCGGAGCTTAGCCTTCTAACTGGCAGCAATTGGATAAAAACAATTATTCCTCTCCCTCTAATTAGGACTTTATATTTCTTTTCTTTTTGTTGTATGAATGTAGAGGCATGGATGAGGGGTTGTGCTGCCAAGTTTAGTGTTTCTGGGATGTGTAGTTTTGTTGTTTTGTCCTAGGCCGAAATTTCATTACCCTTTTATATATATATAGATTGGTTTAACCTCTTGTTTGCCGGTAAAACTGAATTACTGTGTCACAAAATGACGCATGTCTAAAAAGGGTAAAATGTTTGGAAAGCTCTGACATCGAGACTTAAGCAAGCAGTCCAATTCGAGCACAACCAATTCTCTTTCCAATTTCTGACGGCACGCAATGGATTGGATTGGGCCGAACCCTGTTTGTTTGAATCCCTGTACTTCCAAGTCTATTGTGTCATGAAATAGGTCTCAAAATATTCTTGGATTTTGGGTTTGATCGATGAAATGATGTTGCTTCTCGGGTAAAGCAGAACACAATGTGCCCAAAGTGTCACGTCTGTTGCCCCTATTTATTCTGCGAAGGATCTTTTCTTGTGATCGAAGGCAGAATGAGAACATTACAGAAGATCCATCGCAGGTAACCGTGTTTTGTCATCACATTCTTGTCTCCTTGTGCTTTTCCTTTGCAGTCCAATTTTAACATTAAGCTGTGAATGCTTGTGCCGAAGTCTCGTGTTCGGAACAGCAGTCATTCTGCATTATAGATCCAAGTTCCCTGCTGCCGGCTACGAAGACTTGTCATTTCATTTCATCTCTGGCAAACTGCAGTTTTCTACCTTGCATTAGTGGTATGGGTTTTTTAAAAAAGAGATGTCGAGATTTCTGGCGTGACAATGATTTTATATTTGCGACGAGCAAAAGGAGAAGAGGGGTTTGTTTTGGTTGACGTTTATTTTTTTAACTTAAAGCCTTAACATGTGACTTCTTTGTCGGAATTAGCAACGGAGAGAGACGATGTCGGGCCACACCACCTGCTACATTTCTGCTCAGGTTTAATACCAGCATGAACCCCTTGCAGGCGTAAAAAAACTGTCGGCGAAGACAAAGAGAAGGGCTTTTGCGGTGCGAAGGGAGGGAAATCAGAGTATATTTTTTACAGGAAGGGCTGACAAAGGATCAGCACGATTTCCAGAGGTTTCAAAGAGATTCCCAAGGCCTTTATTATTTTGTATATATATATATAAAAAATAAATTAAGTAATCTTTCTTTCAGTAGATAACCTCAAGTGTAAAACAATATAAAAACTATGCAGATGTATGCTTTAATGTCGAAAACTCAATATGCAGCAAAGTTGGCTTGCTGAGAAAGCAAACCCAATGTCATGTATATATTTGCCCAGGTTTAATGTATTCTTGGGTCTGTATGGGAGCCTCTCTACGTGAGGACCACATGCCTTTAGGGTGAACCTAAGGGTGGCTGCTACAGTATTTGGATGGGTCAACATCTGAGCCTAAAGATCGAGACCGAACGGGCTGAAAGATCAGAGGCAACGTTGCTATCAAGTGCACGGTTCGAGGACCTTGTCGTGAAGGTATCTTTAACAGTCTGTAGTTCACCTGTTCCACTACCTTGAATTTTTGGAATGTATTTGTGCAGGCTTTGTGGAGCTCCATCTGTAATTCTCATTTCTGTGGCTCTCAATACATATGTATATATTTTTCAGTTTTCGGAGTGTGTGTATTTTTTAAAAAATCTGTCCATGCTGCAGCATTTTGACATTTGCCTTCTGACTTGTCAACCTGGAAAACTGGGAGAGGGAATACTCAAAGGAGATCATTACAGATAGACTATAAAGAGCTTCCATATATGGAATACTATCAGAATTCATTCAAACTCAGGACCTGAGCAACCCACAAAGAAGGGAAGTGGGAAGTTGTGTCTTCTTCCCGTTGGGTTCCATGGCATTCCATCTTGAAAGAAGACGGAGAATTTACTCACTTCCATCACACAGGATGAGCCTCTGCCCATTTCTATGCGCTGCTGCCTCCTCCCATGTCACCGTTTTTGAAAAAAAATTGAATTGTGCAAAGGTTTGAAATTGTGCAATTACAGCAACAGTTCTTTTGAAAAGGAGGAAATGATTATTTAACAACAAAAACAACAACAATAATAATAATAATAATAATAATAATAATAATAATAATAATATATTTTATTTATATTCTGCTCTATCTCCCCAAGGGGACTCAGAGCAGATTACGGATACATACAGTATATGACAAACATTCAATGTTGTTATACAATGGACAGAGACAGACAGTACATAAACAGAGGCCAGGCTTCCCTCTTTTCATCTCCGGCATCCGTCTGTGCTCGACTCGGCCATGGGGAGGTCCTGTTGTTTCATTTTCCACGTCAAGGAGCCCGTCAGGGCGTCTTTTACCTCCCCGCCACAGCTGTACCTATTTATTTACTTACATTGTTGTTTTCGATCTGCTAGGTGAGCAGAAGCTGGGATGACAGCGGGAGCTCACCCCGACCCTGGCTTGAACTACACTACCATATAATGCAGTTTATTAGCATTGGACTGCATTATATAGGTTGATACTGCCATATAATGTAGTTAAACTGCATTATGAAACTGCATGATATGGTAGTGTAGTAATATAAATAACTTTTTATTTATACCCCAGCGGGGACTCGGGGCGGCTTACAACGAGAATATGACAACATAGCATACAATACACACAATCCAATAAAACAATGCAATACAAGATAAAAACAATATAATGGTTACTTTAAAAACCGGAACATCAAATTGTTCTGCACAGCAGAGGGTGACTAATACATTGTTCCACCAGGTCCAAGAATAAAATCAAAATGGGTAAAGAAGGAACAATGGAACAATTTCATTTAAAGTGCTATAGCATGTAGAGTGAGGAGCAAGATAAAGTGCCAGTAAGGTTGTAAACATAGAGTAGATACCAAGTCAGATGGGCTATTTATTCAAACGCACTAGTGTAGATGGGGCCTGAGAAAGATTTCACATATTCGGGCAACGAGATAAATTTGTGATCAGCGCAAAGCTTGATGAGAATTCCTCTTGGCTTTGACATCAATCATATACTTGGTGATGGTAGTGGGTAGATGGTGAGGCTGCCTGAATTAATACTCCTACTACGACCCAAAAAGACATGCATTTGTATCCATTCACCCACATGCCAATGGAAGCATGTGTCTGGAAACAGGCCTACATACACACACATGGTTACGTTAATCCCTGTAGACACAGTCATCCTTCTGTGCTGTTGATGTTATGGTTAGCATCTGTTAGGAGATATGATTTGCAAGGCAGGCAAGAAGATCGTGGAATAATGGAGCAAGAGGAAGATTCGAAAACGAATGGTTAACATCCAGCAAAGCAGAGCTCCAAAGTTACTTTCCATCACCATCCTGAAGTTATTTATAAATAAATATTCCAATCTGGGTTTAGTCTATAAATAGGGGGTAGTCTATTTCCTCCATGTGATACTATTCTCCGTTTTTAATTATGGTCATGGAATTGGACGGGAAACAGAAAAGGCGGAGATAAATCTGTTTCAGTGTAGGAGATAGGTCAAGAAATTATAGGATGTGCAAAAACATTACATACTGACTCAACCAGACTCTATCATGCCTAGTTTAATACTCACACTTGGCCCATTGCCTTCCTTTGTGTATTTGTGCTTTAAAAATATGTGTCTCTCTTGTTTTCCCTGAAGAAATAGCATTAAATATATACCGTATATACTTGAGTATAAGCCGACCCGAATATAAGCCGAGGCACCTAATTTTACTACAAAAAAAACCTGGGAAAACATTGACTCAAGTATGAGCCGAGAGTGGTAAATTTCAGAAATAAAAATAGATACCAATAAAATTACATTAATTGAGGCATCAGTAGGTTAAATGTTTTTGAATATTTACATAAAACTCTAATTTAAGATAAGACTGTCTGACTCTGATTAAATCATTATTCTCATCTTCTTCAATGTAAACGTGCTTATGTATCCTTTTAATAATAATAGAGTAAAATAATACATGTAATAATAATAATAATAAATAATACAGGAAAATAATACATGTAGTAATAAATAGAGTAAAACAATAACGCAATAATAATAATAAGATCAGAGTGAAATAATAAATGTAGTAATAATAATAATAATAATAATAATAATAATAATAATAATAATAATAATAAACAGAGTAAAATAAGTGTAATAGTAGCAACAATAATAGAGAAAAATAATAAATGTAATAATACCAATGATAATAGAGAAAAATAATAAATGTACCATATATTCTCGAGTATAAGCTGACCCAAATATAAGCCAACCAGGATCCTCACCCGAGTATAAGCCGAGGGGGGCTTTTTCAGTCTTAAAAAAGGGCTGAAAAACTAGGCTTATACTCGAGTATATACAGTATATAAAGATATATAATAATATATAATACTCATATACTAATATTATAATATATTTTATATACATATAATATTAATAATAATATTACGATGTAATACAATGTGATATTAATAATAATACACTATTATAATTGCATGCTTATATTTCATGTAATATTACTAATAATATTGCAATATAGTCGTATAGTACATTATAATAATATATAATATTTATATAGTGCTTATATTGTGCTATGTTAATAATATATTGTATGTATATATAACTTGTAAACCGCCCTGAGTCCCTTTCGGGGTGAGAAGGGCAGGATATAAATGTTGCTAATAATAATAATAATAATAATAATAATAATAATAATAATAATATAATCACACAGTCCTAGACACTTGGGAAGTGTTCGACTTGTGATTTTGTGATACGAAATCCAGCATGTCTATCTTGTTTGGTGTGTCATAATAAAATAATTAATAATAATAATAATAATAATAATAATAATAATAATAATAATAATAAAAAATACAATATGGTATATTGGCTGGATGGCAATGCAGTTAAAATATTGAAATATTGGGACAGGGACATGAATAGCAAGGGATGTAAATGATTTCACACATCTGATTAATCTATTTTTAAAACTAGGACTCCCAATTATGTGTCTGTTTCTGTGAAACAGCATGACAGCCATTCACATTGCATTAGCATGTGTACAATTTATTCGTGGCAAAGCCTTTACAATTGGAAGGTGCCCAGTGATAAAAGGCTGAAATGGGTTGGTGTTTTCAATTATTTTAGAGCTGAATATGTCTCCTATGAATGCCACCCCCCCCCCCCCCTCCGTTCCAGATATGCATAGCATCTGATGACATATAAAACTGGCACAGCTTCAGAAGTACGGAAATGAGGTTGCCCTTCTGCTGGAATGATTTTAAAAACAAGTCGATTCTTTACCCTGTAATTCAAAGCTTTTAGAAACGGGTTGACATTTTCTCAAACCTCCTGAAATGTTTTCGATGCTTTTAATGTCCATGAATTTGCAATATAATTCGGCACTCTCGGACCCCCCAAGGCTTCAACCTATCCCTTTACCCTATTACAAGAGTTGAATGAAAAGTAATGCCTCCACCTTCGTGACTTGGGTTTGGATGGGAATATTTTAATAAATCAAATGCAGAAATAATCCTTAGAATGTGCTCTTTAGCAACCACTATTCACTTTTCCACATAATCACCAGACAATTGGATACATTTCTGCCAACGATGAACAAGTTTTCTGAAGCCGTCACGGAAGAAGTCGACACTCGGTTTCCGCAACCGGCGTCTCACAGTTCCCATTGTGCACAGATCTTCCGACAGCCAAATGTGAAATGCCGATTATGCTTGAAATTTCTCTCTGAGCGATATGACGATCATCCTGACTCAATTTGTCAACCTTTTGCTTGTGAAACTCGGTGGTTTCTGTCACAGGACATCTACCATGCAAGTCGGATGTTCCCACCTCAACATCTTTAAACTTGCTCACCCAACAGTGCACAGGACTCACATAATAATAATAATAATAATCTTTATTTATACCCCGCCACCATCTCCCCAACGGGGACTCGGGGCGGCTTACATGGGGCCATGCCCAGGACAATACAATATAACCATATCATAATACAATTAAATAATACAATAAATAAAAATAAACAGTACAACATAAGATCAAAACATCAACACAATCACCATAAACAGCTTGCATTCTCGGATGAATCTCCTTTGGGGTGACACCTTCGGCTGTCAAGAATTCAGTGACTGCACGTTGCTTAAGTCGCATTGTGCAGGGTTCCATACTTTGCACTTTAACAACACAACCGTTCAATGCTAAGGCTTCTCCATGTGCTCAGGGTTCCGTACTTCGCACTTTAACAACACAACCGTTCAATGCTAAGGCTTCTCCGTCTGCGCAGGGTTCCATACTTCGCACTTTAACAACACAACCGTTCAATGCTAAGGCTTCTCCGTGTGTTCAAGGTTCCATACTTCGCTCTTTAACAACACAACCGTTCAATGCTAAGGCTTCTCCGTCTGCGCAGGGTTCCATACTTTGCTCTTTAACAACACAACCGTTCAATGCTAAGGCTTCTCAGTGTGTTCAGGGTTCCATACTTCGCTCTTTAACAACACAACCGTTCAATGCTAAGGCTTCTCCGTCTGCGCAGGGTTCCATACTTCGCTCTTTAACAACACAACCGTTCAATGCTAAGGCTTCTCAGTGTGTTCAGGGTTCCATACTTCGCTCTTTAACAACACAACCGTTCAATGCTAAGGCTTCTCCGTTTGCGCAGGGTTCCATACTTCGCTCTTTAACAACACAACCGTTCAATGCTAAGGCTTCTCAGTGTGTTCAGGGTTCCATACTTCGCTCTTTAACAACACAACCGTTCAATGCTAAGGCTTCTCCGTCTGCGCAGGGTTCCATACTTCGCTCTTTAACAACACAACCGTTCAATGCTAAGGCTTCTCAGTGTGTTCAGGGTTCCATACTTCGCTCTTTAACAACACAACCGTTCAATGCTAAGGCTTCTCCGTTTGCGCAGGGTTCCATACTTCGCTCTTTAACAACACAACCGTTCAATGCTAAGGCTTCTCAGTGTGTTCAGGGTTCCATACTTCGCTCTTTAACAACACAACCATTCAATGCTAAGTCTTCCTGCCAAATGGAACTGTAGAGGAGAGTCTACTGAACAAGACATACCAGGACTGCCATCTGTTGAGGAGTTACGAAGGTGGAGGCATTACTTTTCATTCAACCCTTGTATATCTATCTCCCAGCCTTTTGTCTACTATATCCCTTATATCACTCTTTAGACTACAGCTACTAAAAGTGGCAGTTTCTGGACTGGTTTGCATCCAATATAAGATGTATTAAGTTTCTCGCTATACACACTCGTCCAATTACGGGATGTAAAACATAACAACACTGAATGTACTTTGAACCAATAGGATAGTGGATCATAACTGATACCAATCAGAACAATGTCTTGTCGAAGGTTTTCATGGCTGGAATCACTGGGTTGTGTGAATTTTCTGAGCCCAGAGGTTGTGAGGTCTATTGGAAACTAAGCAAGTGGGGTTTATATCTCTGTGGAATAATGTCCAGGGCTGTAATACACATGTAGAAACTCTAGGTGTCACTATTGTGACAAAGAAAAATAATATTATTTATTTATTTATTTACTATTTTTATACAATATTTTAATTGGTTGTATACAGTGTGGTTTTATGTTTAAATTATCTCTCTGGTTTCTGTTTTAGAGGCATTTCACGTTGGCCTGTTTTGTTGGGAACCGTCCCGAGTCCCCATACAAATAAATAAAGTTTATTCATCCTGGTAGCCAGATTGTGTTCATTTCCATGGTCTTCCAGTATTAAAAAAAAATCCAAAAATCCAGGACAGTAAATAAAGAACAACACCCAGAAAACAAGGTACAGTAGAGTCTCACTTATCCAAGCCTCGCTTATCCAACGTTATGGATTATCCAACCAATTTTTGTAGTCAATGTTTTAAATACATCATGATATTTTGGTGCTAAATTCAATTACAGTAGAGTCTCACTTATCCAACATAAACGGGCCGACAGAATGTTGGATAAGCAAATATGTTGGATAATAAAGAGGGATTAAGGAAAAGCCTATTAAATATCAAATTAAGTTATGATTTTACAAATTAAGCACCAAAACATCATGTTATACAGCACATTTGACAGAAAAAGTAGTTCAATACACAGTAATGCTATGTAGTAACTACTGTATTTACGAATTTGGCACCAAAATATCACGATGTATTGAAAACATTGACTACAAAAATGCGTTGGATAATCCAGAACGTTGAATAAGTGAGTGTTGGAAAAGTGAGACTCTACTGTACTACATAGCATTACTGTCTATTGAACTACTTTTTCTGTCCAATTTGTTGTATCACATGCTGTTTTGATGCTTAATTTGTAAAATCATAACCTAATTTAATGTTTAATAGGCTTTCCCTTAATCTCTCCTTATTATCCAACATATTTGCTTATCCAACGTAAAGAAGCCGGCAGAACGTTGGATAAGCGAGACTTTACTGTCATTCCAGACAGAAAACAAATCAGGGCCAGCTAACACCTCCCCCCCAAAAAAAGATTCCCCCCAGGCAGGAAGCAACCAGGCTTTGAAGCTGCAAGGCCATTCAATGCCAATCAAGGGGATTACAGTAGAGTCTCACTTATCCAACATAAACAGGCCGGCAGAATGTTGGATAAGCGAATATGTTGGATAATAAGGAGAGATTAAGAAAAAGCCTATTAAACATCAAAATAAGTTATGATTTTACAAATTAAGCACCAAAACATGTTATACAACAAATTTGACAGAAAAAGTAGTTCATTACACATTAATGCTATGTAGTAATTACTGTATTTACGAATTTAGCACCAAAATATCACAATGCATTGAAAAACATTGACTACAAAAATCTGTTGGATAATCCAGAACGTTGGATAAGTGAGTGTTGGATAAGTGAAACTCTACTGTAATTGCAACATACAGACAAAGAGTTCTTTCTCCCACCCTGGAGATATATAAACCCCACTTGCCTAGTTTCCATAGATGTGGGAATGGATGCCTGCCATAGATGTGGGTGAAACGTCAGGAGAGAATGCTTCTGGAACTTGGCCAGACAGCGGGGAAAATGCACGACAACCCATGAAAGCCTTTGACAACTTCCTTCCAGGGTTTGAGGAGCCCCGCCTTCTCCTTCGCCTAGGCCCCGCCCCTTCCCCTCCTAGGCTCCGCCCCCTCCGCGCGTCAGAAGACTCTTGTCCCTCGGCGCGCTCCATCCGAGGCGGGAGTTGCTTGCTCGCTTGCCGCCGGCTGTGCGCGGAGAGCCGGGCCGGGCCGCTGAGGGGGTGTGACGCCTCGGCCTTCCCTCCGCTTCTTCCATGGCCTTCCGACGGGTCGTGGCGGTCACAGCCGCCGCCGCGTGCGGCTTGGCGGGCGGCTCGGTGCTCTTCTCGGCGGTGCCGGTGGCCAAACAGCAAGTGGACAAGGCCGGCGGGGGCGAGAACCGTTTCGCGGAGCCGGCGCTCTCCTCCTCGTCGGGCCCGCCGCCTCCGGGCCTGCTGCTCCTGCCTTCGCCGGCCGCCTCCCTCTCCGCCGCCCCCGCGCCCGCCTGGCTCGAGAAAACCAACGGCTGCGGCTTCTGGGACAGCAACTGGGACAGGTGAGGCGGGGACTCGCTTTCCCAGAATGCTCAGCCCTTGGCCCGGGCAGAGGAGGCTCCTGGGAGTTGGAGTCCGGGACCCCTGAGGAGATAATTGCCTCAGGCAGTGGCCCTCGTTCTAGAGCAGCCATGGGCCAACTTGGGCCCTCCAGGTGTTTTGGACTTTAACTCCCACAATTCCTAACAGCCGATAGGCTGTTAGGAATTGTGGGAGTTGAAGTCCAAAACACCTGGAGGGCCCAAGTTGGCCCATGCCTGTCCTAGTTACCCAGTTAGGTAGTATACCCAGCACAGGCTTCACCTATCATAGAATCCTAGAGTTGGAATAGACCCCATGGGCCATCCAATCCAACCTCCCTGCCATGTAGGAAAAACACCATCAAAACACCCCCAACAGATGGCCATCCAGCCTCTGTTTAAACGCTTCCAAGGAAGGAGAGAGATAGAATCCTAGAGTTGGAATAGACCCCATGGGCCATCCAATCCAACCTCCCTGCCATGTAGGAAAAACACCATCAAAACACCCCCAACAGATGGCCATCCAGCCTCTGTTTAAACGTCTTCAAGGAAGGAGAGAGATGGAATCCTAGAGTTGGAATAGACTCCTTGGGCCGTCCAGTCCAACCCCCTGTCATGTAGGAAAAACACCATCAAAACACCCCCGACAGATGGCCATCCAGCCTCTGTTGAATCGCCTCCAAGGAAGGAGAGAGAGATAGAAGCTTAGAGTTGGAATAGACCACATGGGCCGTCCAGTCCAACCCCCTGTCATGTAGGAAAACACCATCAAAAAACCCCTGACAGATGGCCATCCAGCCTCTGTTTGAAGGCCTCCAAAGAAGGAGAGAGAGATAGAATCCTAGAGTTGGAAGAGACCACATCCAGTCCAACCTCCTGCCATAATAATAATAATAATACTACTACTACTACTAATAATAATAATATAAAACTTAATTTATACCCCGCCACCATCTCCCCATGGGGACTCGGGGCGGCTCACATGGGGCAAGGCCTGACTAGCATAATTTACAAAAACAACAGCATAAATACATTGCACAATACACAAAAAATAAAACACAGTAAGACAATAAAACAGGAGTTAATGCAGGAAAAGCACCATGAAAGCAGCCCCGACAGATGGCCATCCCACCTCTGTTTAAACGCCTCCAAAGAAGGAGAGAGATAGAACCATAGAATCACGGCTCTCATGTCTCATAGAGTTGGAAGGGACCCACTGGGCCATCTAGTCCAACCCCCTGCCATGCAGGAAAAGCACAATCAAAGCACCCCTGACAGATGGACATCCAGCCTCTATTTAAAAGCCTCCAAAGGAGCTTCCACCACACTGTTGAACAGTTCTTCCTACAGTCAGGAAGTTCTTCCCAATGTTCAGGCGAAATCTCTTTTCCTGTCATTTGAACCCATTGCTCCTAGTCCTAGTTTTAAGGGCCGTAGAAAACAAGTCTTCTCCCTCTTCCTTATGACACCCTTTCACATATTTATACCCCGGGGGGACTCAAAGCGGTTTACAACATAATAATGGCAAAATTCAGTGCCGAACATCCATGTAAAAACCAAATTATATATCTGAACAATAACGTATAACTATGCATTAAAATAAGACAGCCATTAAAACGTAAGATATAAACTACATTTAGACATTAAAATATATAATTAAAACACCTAGTGCAAACATTAAAATCTGTTTGAATGAGAAAGAAAAACCTTGTCTAAACATGTGCTTTTATTGCTGCAATTCTGCCCAACAGGCATACATTTATCTTTCCCAGTCTGTCTTAAAAATTTCCAGACTTTTTTTCTCATTGTTTTGAAATAATAAATTATTGCTTTTCATGATTGTAACTCCCAAATATTTAGTCCATTTTTAAAAAATCCAAAAACCTTAACTTTTCTCCCAAAGAGTTTTCATCGAATCCAGTGGGTTTTGTACCAGAGCTGTTTATAAGGCCCATCAAAGCTTTTAAAACTCTGTCAGCTCTTCTCAACTTCATCAGTGTTTCTTTTCATTTTAATTCTATAACCTTAATTCTATCATATATCTTTTCTAAATCTCATTGTGAGATTCCGAACTGCCACTGTTATCTCTTTGAGCTATTTTTCAGCAGATTCTTTAAAATGGTTTATTTGTCCTGTAATCTCTAACTTGAAGAAGTCCAGATATTGCTCTAAACCCCATTTCTTTCCAGTACATGTTTATTCAAATCTGAAATGTGGTTCGACACCTTGGATATTGAATTTCAATGACCAGATTCCTCTAGTCTGCCTCTCGACATTTTTCTAGTGGCTATATTTATGGTGTCATATAAATCACTTACTAAATCCTGGCATCAGAGACAATATATTTCTGAAATAGGATTTCCAGATGGACCTTTAAATTGTTTGGATCTTGGAGACAACAAATCTAGTTCTTATTTCTAGTCCAAATAGTCCAAATAATTTTTCCATTTCTGTGCTATTAATCTCTCCTGCACTTAGTTTCACTTTCAAGTACTTAGTGAAGACAGCATTTTGAATATTTCCGTTGCAAACTGTTTGCACTTGCTCAAGCGTAATGAATCCCCAACCAGCATGAGTTTTCTCCATCCCTGTTCAATCTAGACTGTTAAAAACCCTTAGATAATAATGGAACTCTTTGCTTAGAGAAGCTTCTGTCTGACTGATTTTAATTCATCTTTGTGATCCTTCAGCTTTGTAGTGGAATGTTGTAGTTCCCAGGGTGCGTTTTCTACCAGACATCAATCCAGCCTATTCTTGGGGGTTGCATCCTTCCATATTGTTATGCACTTCATGATAATAATAAATCCTGGAAGAGGCACACAAATTATACAGTACTACTAATAGTTGGCCATCTTGGCCAGAGTCCATATTGAGATATTTTTTTTTCTGATGAGGCATGATAAACATTCATTAAATAATCATCTTGAAAAGCTGCTAGAGTATATTTCATCTCAGCATCTGTTACCCAGCTTCGTTTTTTTCTTGGTTTATTTAAATTGTGATTTATGTTTTTTAGAATGTAAAACATCAGACCAGCATCTTCCAGCAATAAAGTGCTCAGAGTCATGCGTAATAATGTACTTCTGGCCACTGATACCCCATGGATGTTAGTTCACACTTTCTCTTACTGAAGTGCATTAAGCTTTGGTTTTTATGTAATTCCCTGCCGGATTAATAATGCTAAATCTGAACAAAATTCCTACTGGGGTTTAATTTCATAATGGATTGAACCAACTGTAGTTGCGTGGCTTAAATGAATTAACTGAAGAGGCTTATTACAGGCCTGTCGTGTAGTGACATCGGGTCAAACTTGATTGTTCCCCTCCATGAAAATTGGGCTTTGTTTGCTTTGCCACCCTTGCCCATAATATATTTCAATATTTTTAATAAAAATTGAAAACAGTCTGAAATTGAGTGCCAAGGATTTGTTTCCACTGTCATCGAAAGCGGAGATAGCATTAGAAAATGAGTCAGACATGTCTAAACAAATAAGCCAATGTTCTAAATGGATTATAGTGCTACATAATTTAGTCTGGACCTTCTTTTGCAACGGGATTGTTACATTAATGGAACAGTGAAGATTTATTGGCCAGTAAATGTAGACATATGAGTACATTTGGAAAGCTTCAGATTTCCATGGGCCTAAATCCAGATTCTCAAGCTTCTTATTTTTAACTGTGCCACTATCCCTCGCTTCCTCAACACACTACCAGTTTTGATGTATCGGGTCATTCCTTTCACATTAGGAAAGTAGACCGCATTGAGAAACTGTTTATTTGAAGGATGTCAGAATTTGGTGTTACATTTCTCTTGCTAATCCATCCACAGAATGTTTGGTACCAAAGACAACGGTCTGATCACCTTGCCATATCTTTATTTCAAAGATACATTTTAAACATTGCTTTCAGACGAGAACCCTTGGCCCTGATGAACCTAAAGAAGAAAAACCAAGAGACTGGAGAAGAGGAGGTCTCTGCTCGCTTGTCCCACTACAAAGCGAAAGCCACCAGACACATATTCCTCATACGCCACTCTCAGTACAATACAGATGGGCAAAATGATAAAGATCGGATCCTGACACAGTTGGGTACGTATGATTGGCACTTTGCTGGAAGGATAATGGGAGAGACTGACTTGTGTTGTTGTTGCTTTTTTAATTGCATAGCCAGTTTCACTCTATAACCCATGGAGACATTTTATAGTGTAGGTTCTATCGAGCTATTTGTCTGATAACTTTTCATTGAAGTAATCTCCAAGATGGCTTGCATCTGGTTAAAAATACGGGGAAACTATTCTGTTGTCCCTTAGTCTTCAAACTAATTGCAGAGCCCAGTGTCCTTCCTAATAAAATGCTGCCGTGGTCTATTTAGTCTGTACTGAGGCATAAAAACATGATAGTAGGTTTACTGTGTGAATAATTACTAGCCTAAAAGTCTCTTCCTGCCCCCAGTGCCAGCAGTTAAGTATTACAGGGCCATCACTTCTGCAAGCAGACTTTCTGTATGAAGTCTGTATTTTTGTATATAGTCCTGAAGGAAAATTATGTTTTGTTTATCCAGAGATGCAGTCTTATCTCCCCAAGTTCTCAACCCTTCAGTTCTCATCCCATACGTTCCTCAACCTGATGCTTCCAGATGTGATAGATTACAACTTCCATCAGTCCTAAGCAATATGGCTAATAGGAGTGAATGATGGGAGATGTAGTACAAAATATTGGGAGCATCTCAGATTGGGGATGGTTGCTGTATTGCAACTGTGAGCCTGTAAGCCAGTCCAAGCAAGAGAAACTTAAATAATCGTGTACTGTTTCCTTGTATACCACTTACTGTTCAGTGTTCTTATTTCAGTTAAGTGCCATGTACTTTGATGTCTCTAGGACAATAATTACAAAAAAAAGGAGACCGATGTAAGCGTTATTTTAAGCTAAGATTGCAAGCATAAATTATGGCAGAGGCAGCAATTTCCTACCTGGAAACATTGGCTATTTTCTTTGAATGTACCAAGGACACATTGTTCAAATACTGAATGTTTTGCCGTACATGTTGGAAACCGCCCTAAGTCCCTTTGTGGAGATTAAATATTATTATTATTTGCTCCTTTTTTAGGCCGTGAGCAGGCTGAGTTTACGGGGCAAAGGCTTGCCAGCTTGGGACTGAAATTTGATAAAATTGTACATTCTTCTATGACCAGAGCAACTGAGACCACCAACATCATCAGTAAACATCTTCCTGGTGAGTGGATTCTTTTTATATATTTTTTTTAATTGAAATTTAACCCAACTGCATTAAAATTTGGGGAATGGGGATGGGGTAGTGAGTTGATTCTTGAAGTGAATTTTCACCTCCATGTATGTCCAATATGTACATTTATAGACACAAGTGTTGACTCATCTGACTACTGTTTAGAGCAGTGGTTCAAAACCAGATGTTTTGGCCTTCCAACTCCCAGAAATCCTAACAGTTAGTAAGCTGGCTGGGATTTCTGGGAGTTGTAGGCCAAAACACATGGAGACCACAGGTTGAGAACCATTGATTTAGAGCATTTCACCCACTGGTTTTAGATATTGTTTGAGAGGATTGTTTGGTATGGAGACAGCCTTGGTGGTAGATCACCTTCAGCATGGGTGCAACTTGCAGGACTTTGGTATGTAAGATAGTTAATATATTCTTTGAAGTTGCAAAACTCTGTTTACCAGAAGCAAAACACCATAGGATCTCACATCTTGGAATGCATTGCACCACATGGTAAATAAACCTACCTTAGCCCCAGACATATGATACACATTTCTTTTACTTTGCACATTCTTGTGCAAAGGACATGGGTCACATGTTATTTTTCATTTCTCTTGAGACAAAGACCAAACTTCAGCCCTCTGAAATCAGTCTAACCCTGCACTTTGAAACTATGTGAAATAGTCCTTGAACACAAGTAACTGATAATGGTGTCTAGAAGGCAAACAAGGATCAGTGTGAAAAACCCTTTGTGTTAAGGCTTTCAGATCCTTCTGTATTGCCACCCTTGGGGAAGGGAGATAATATCACCATCATGTATAGTCACGGCAATATTAATACATCATCACAGTTGCAACCATGTGCTTGTACAATGTGGAATTAGAAGAGTAGGGTGTCCTTCTTCTGCAGTATTTCTGGACTTATAAAGGTTAGCTATTAATGATAGAAAGGCAGAATAGGACCAAAATGGAAGAGAGAAACCAATAGCAGAAATGTAGTAGACACAGGGATTGCAACTGGAGATGGAAACTTGAGTACTAAAACTTGCAGGAAGGCAGAAATGATCTTTAGGAGAGAGGAAAGGGGCTAAGGTGGGCTTTTTTAAGGTCAGGAAAGAATTCTACTGGGTGTTCCAACAACAACAATTATATGTTGTCAAAGGCTTTCATGGCCAGAATCACAGGGTTGCTGTGAGTTTTCCGGGCTGTATGGCCATGTTCCAGAAGCAAACGTCAAGAGAGAATGCTTCTTGAATGTGGCCATACATCCCGGAAAACTCACAGCAATCAAATAATGATACATTTATTACCTGCCATTCCTTGCGGCTCAATGGACCTGATTTGAACCATACAGTTATTTATGATTAATGATCTCTTTGCCACTTAAGAGTGGGGCATTGTTTCAGGCGATTACTGCTAGATGCCTTTCCCAGTGCACAAACAGCCCCCTAGTCATTCGTAAGATGGTTACCCTTCAACATAAGGACTAATGTGATAGTCTCCATTTACGGAGTTATTTTTTAAATTCGTTTCTGGCTCAAAATGGTTAGTAAAACTTGGTAACTCAATAACTCATTCAACTGTATCTAAATTTTTGGTGTCATTATACCATGTTGCCATCGTGAAATAGACTTGTTTTGAAACTGAATCAATAATTTTGTAACACTATTTAAACTTTTCTGACGTCTTAAATAGAGTGAAGATGAAGTGAGTAGGAATGAGGTTGTAGTCTTCGTTACTTTGGGTTTCAGAAATGTGGATCTTAGCATGATATATGGATGTCTTGGGAGCCCCGGTGGCGAAGTGTGTTAAAGCACTGAGCTGCTGAACTTGCAGAACGAAAGGTCCTAGATTCAAATCCTGGGAGCGGAATGAGCGCCCGCTGTTAGCTCCAGCTTCTGCCAAGCTAGCAGTTCGAAAACATGCCAATGTGAGTAGATCAATAGGTACCGCTTCAGGGAAGGTAACGGCACTCCATGCAGTCATGCTGGCCACATGACCTTGGAGGTGTCTACGGACAACGCCGGCTCTTCGGCTTAGAAATTGAGATGAGCACCAACCTCCAGAGTCAGACATGACTGGACTTAACGTCTTATGGATGTCTTGCCTTCTCTTGGAAGCCTGCGAAGCCATGTAGAGTCGTTTGGAACGGAGGTGCTTGAAATTCCCATAAATAAACATTGTTTTTATTCAATTGTAAGATGGCATCAGTTGTAAGATGCACTCTAATTTCAACACCACCACCACTACCAACAAAAATATAGAAGATACAGCTGCGATTCTAAGACGCACCCTATTTTTAGAGATGTTTATATAGGGGATGAAATGGTCTCAGAATTGAAGAAATACAGTATCTGCTTTTGCCTTTTTAAAATATTCTTCCTGGAGTGAAGCATCTGTATATCTGTAGGGATGGTACTTGAAGAGACTGGGGGAAAAACACATCCCAGTGTCACACACAGGACTCTTACCAGGAGACGAGGCTTTTAACATTGATCATTTTTCCTTTCTCTGCAGGGGTGACAAAATCAAGCACAGATTTGCTGCGTGAAGGAGCACCAATTGAACCAAATCCTCCCAGCTCTCACTGGAAACCCGAAGCCGTGGTAACGTTTGGCGCGCGCCATTGCCTTCATGCTGTGATGTTTGGGTTTGCTTAGAACAAGTTGAATGAGTTTCCCCAGGGGACCTTTTTGTATCCTGAGCCAGCCAAAGTGTGTCCCTTGTCACCTAAATTTCCCTGCCTCTCAGTTTGGTCTGCTTGACAGCACAAAGCGCGGCCATTTGGCCCAGACTTTCAATGAATCAGAGCTCTACTAATGGGAGATTGTGCTACCTGAAAGGCACGGCTTTTAAACCGCTTGGGCTTTTTAAAGGCAAGTTTTTGGACTGGGTTCAGAGAGTGTCCCCTCTCCATGGTCAGTGCCTGTTGATAGATGGATCATCTGACAGTTAAAGCTCCCAAAGAACCTTATGTAAGGCACATTGCGGTAATCCGGAGAGGTTACGGATGTATGAATGTCGGTGAACTTCAGGTCTCGATCAGAAAGGACAATTGCCTTGGATTCTAAAGTGCAAATAAAAATCCTGAGCTGGTTTTTAATATCTATGCCAATAACCAATTATCTGTTTTTAGCAGTATTACGAAGACGGGGCCCGCATTGAAGCTGCATTCCGAAACTACATCCACCGGGCCGACGTAAAGCAGGAAGAGGATAGTTATGAAATCTTTGTTTGTCATGCCAATGTCATCCGTTACATAGTTTGCAGGTAATTTGTGGAGCTGTGGTTAATTTGGAAGGAACGGTTTGGAAAGTGTCTTTCAAATTGGCTTGAGCACATTCTACTCAGGGACCAGGTGTGTTTCGCAGATCCGGAGGCATTTGGGGAAGACGGGTGTCTAATAGTATGAGCAGCTGCTTGCCTACCATATGATTGCCGGATTAATGTGGAAGCTTTTGCTCTAATCCTCATTTTTTTGCGCAGGGGATTTAGAAATGAACAGATTTTCCATGCTAAATATACTGTGAATTTTAAAATGGGAAAATAAGACTTCTATTTCCCAATCTACTGCTCTGTTTGCAGTACTTTCAAATCCTTTAGGAAAGTGACTAATTTTGGTAACCATTGTAATGCTTAATCATTGCTAGGGTGAACCCTAATTGCAGTGGTGTCGAAACTTGGGGCCACCCCTCCTAATTTAGTGTCATCTGCAAACTTGATCGGCACACCCTCTGTGCCTTCATCCGAGTCATGGATAAAGAGGTTGAACCACACTGGGACCTTTTTTTCTTTTGTAGAGCATTGCAGTTCCCTCCAGAAGGCTGGCTTCGGATCTCCCTCAACAACGGCAGCATCACCCACTTGGTGATCCGTCCGAGTGGCCGAGTGGCGCTTCGGATGCTTGGGGACACAGGGTTTATGCCTCCAGAGAAAATCACGCGCAACTAAGGGAGCCTTTCTGGAGCGCTCTGTGTCAGTACAACTGTGGTATAGGCTTCTGGCTCGGTGGGATATGGGGTTTCCCAATGCTAATCAACCAATGCCTACTCCCCCCACATCCCTGCTTTATTTGTATGTAAACAGGAAGGTTTTTCAGCCAAGGGGGGGGGCCCTTTTGCAATGTAACTTTGAACTTGCCTGATTTGCAGCAATAGTTAATGGAAGGAAGATCCTATTGAGACAGTCTTACCTATTGAACTTTTTTGGCTGTAATAGGAAAACAGCTGTGGCTTCTAAACAAAGTCTATTCCTGTGTGTAGAGGGCCTCCCCCCCTTCTGTAGGAAGAAGATAAAACTTGCAGGCTCAGAAAACATTTATCAGAAATACAAACATTTTGATACCCAGATATTAAGGCTGTATTGTGGGCAGGAAGTATTTCACCCTCTAGATATTAGACTACACACTCCATCAGCCACAGCCAGCCTAAATAAATGAAAAGGAATGCTGGGGATTGCAATCCAGTGCCGTCTGGAACAGGGTCAGCAACTGCACTGCAAATGCCATTCAAGTGTCGAGAAGTTAAACCTTAGGCTGTGATCTAACTATACCAAGAGGCTGGGACCCTCCTGATGCAAGCCAAAAATAGTTGTTTCCAAGCTGAAGAGAGATTCTTCCTGGACATAGAAGTTCCTTCTCACTAATCTAAGACCAACTTGATCACTCCAGTATCTTTGCAACGATGAACTGTTAGAACCACCTAGTCCTTTTTCTCACCCTCTTCCTGGGAGAAGAAACCTCTGGGGATGCTTAGGTGCTAATTGTAATGAATTTAGAAGTGGGGCTTCCATGACCATAAGATCCTTCCGTCCTCAAGGGAAATGGTGGTGGTCTTTTTAAATCAATACGCAAAAGAAGTTATGACAAAATGTCGGGAGAAATAAATGTTTTGACTTTCACAAAGCTTCCTTGATATTAAACTTCCTGGAAAGGCTATGTTTACTCTGTCCCCTGTACGTGTCTGCTAAGCAGCGTTTTGCTTAAATCACTCATCATGCCATTTGGGGAAATGTGGCTACAATGCTTCATACATTTTGAGTGCTATATGTGCATTGGTCACGAGACAGCAAAACAACCCCCCCCCCCCCCCCAAAGAAAAAGAAAAAAAGAAACCACTACTTTTGTAATACAGAATCACTCAATGAAGAGACAAGCATTTTAGGTAAACAAATTTAATATTGTTAAAAATGTATTTGAACACATTGACAAAAAGGACTAAGTCACAGGACACCAACCCCATCAACATCCCCTCCCACTGTCCTAAGACAAGCGTTAAACTGAAAGTTTGTGCTCCGGAAACACTCCCAAATACAAAACGGCATATAACAAGAGTAGTAAAAGCAAAGGAAGTTATAAAACATGGTCAATTGCTTTGAATATATGTTCAAACCACTAGGGCTAAGCAAGAATGCTAAGCAAGAATGACCTCTGAATATAGTGTGAAGAAAGCTTTACCTGCAAGGGACCTAGGGAGATGGCATATTTCTTAAGACAATGAGTGTTACGCTGTTATTGTACCTTTTTGAATAAGTTGTGATGTGTGCACAGTGCCATTAGCCAGCTATTCCTTGCTCACGAGATTTCTAGAAGCTGATTTCTGCCACAGAGACTTCCAAGATGTATCCATCAGAACTCAAGGCAATTTACCCTACTGACTGTCAAAGTCTTACTGCAGCCTTGATTATACAGGCCTAGGAAAAGCCAGCTTCAAGTAACTATATAGTGTAGATAGCACCCTATTAATAATGGACTTGCAAAGTTAGAAATTAACCTCAAAACTGCACCCAAGAAAATCTTGTTACATCTGAATGATCATTTCAACAGTTGGTAGGCTTTAAAAAAACATCCTAAACTGGACATTAGTTGTAATTTACATTTAAGCCATGTCTAGTAAACGTACAAATTAATACACTGATGTTTACAGTATTTCTCCAAAGGCTACAAAGGACAGCTTAAAAAGAATGCTTTTCAAAAGTGTCGGGAAATGAAAATGCCGTTACTGCTTCTATTAGTGAACAGTATTCGCTGTTAAAAACCAAGAACGAATTGCACCAAACCAAAAAGTACGACAGAAGGCACTAATCGAATTGGAAGCCTTATGCGGAGTTCTAGAGTTTTGTACCAAAATATCAAACACTAACAGTGTCTGTAATGCTCATTATTACACTTGGTGTAAGGCAGGATTGGGGAACATGGGACTTTCCAGGTGTTTAGATTGCAACTTCCATCAGTGCGGCTGATGAGGAACAAACAGAGTTATATAGTCCAGTGTGCACAGAATCACTGTTTACCTCCCCGGTGTATGGAAAAGAAGGCTCAGATGATTTCAGGTATAACAATTCTACCCTCATCTGCTCCCTTCCATGTATATGGTAAAATACCTTCCCATTCCTCACTGCCAAGTCTGCATCTTCTATTCTAGTCCATAAAAGAGGGATATTTATGTGTGGTAAGGACTAGACCAGGCCTCTTCAACTTGCAACCCTCCAGGAGTTTGGGTCTCCAACTCGCAGAATCCCTGTCTAGTTTGTCCAATGGTCAGGATTTCTGAGAGCTGAAGTCCAAAACACCCAGAGGGCCACAGGTTAGGGAGGCCTTGGCTAGAATAATATAAAAAGGCTTGAAGTGAACATAACCACTGAGCTTGTCTTCATGGGTAAATTTGAAGAACATTCAAAAAACATATTGAAACTAGCATTTAGCTTGATTTCACGGAACCATTCTTATCTGCTCCAGATGTTCTGAATGCAGAATGAGCTCAGAAATTACAAAATAATGAGCTGTATTGTTAAATGACAGGCCAGTGATAACTTGGGAGGTACCGCTAAAGTATTTTTCTGTCTATGGTAAGTGGGAGGTGGATTCATTTGTTTCCATCATTATCTTTCTAAAAAACATTTCCAGCATATGAAACCCAAATGTGCATTCTCTGTTCTTTCAGTCGTTCTCGGCCATAGGCAAACTTTGGCCCTCCAGGTGTTTTGGACTTCAACTCCCACAATTCCTAACAACCAGTAAGCTGGCTGGGATTTCTGGGACTTGAAGTCCAAAACACGTGGAGGGCCGAAGTTTGTCCATGCCTCTACTGGATGAAAGAACAACCCCAAAATCAAAAGCCCATATACACTGAAAAGCAGCAACTTTCCCCTTTCCTCTCAAACTGGAAGGCCAGTGTGACAAACGTGTTCTTTTGGAATCCCCTATAGCAGGCCCTTAGATATTTGGGCTTCCAACTCCCAGAAGCCCTAGGCAGCTTGTCCAACAGCCAGGATTTCTGGGAGATAGAGTCCAAAACACCGGGAAGGCCACACGTTTGACCCCATTGCCCTATAGTCTACCCTTGCAGCTGATCTCATCAAGAGACCCAAAAGCCATTTCTATCCACAATTACTTTCGATGTACTGGTCAGGTATTCTCAACGTATCACTGCTCTAATCTATGAGCCACTGATTATCTGGGAAATGGAATGAAGACATTCTCTGCAAGCAACCATTTTCCTTACAACAATAAATAAAAGGGAGCGGGGATACATCATGTTAAGTTTTTCTGCCTTCATTTTTTTTCTTCACTTAATTGCAGTTCTAAAATGCCATATTCTAATGAGTGAGTGGTCCTGAGAAGTTCTGCCGCTTAGACAGCAGAATGTGGTTGACATAGGCCGGGGTGTACCGCCCGGGACTCACAAAATCTGGAGAGAGGTTGGCAGCCGCCACCGCGTTGTATTTTCCCGGACTACTGAACGTTGGGCTAGTGTTTCCTGGGCTACAAAATGCTGGGCCGCTGGAGGGGGCCGAAGCCACTCGAGACTTGAATCTTCCTTTCAGTGAGGGACTCGACCAGCTGGAAGGAAAGGTAATACATTTTTAATGAGAAGAAAACATGGAGAAAGGAACATAAACACAAAGGTCTTAAATGGGGTCCCCTTAATGTTGTGGTCCCCTAAAATTTGGTAAAAGAAGCCCACTCATTTACACAAATCTGTAAGGAACAACATGCAGAGTGTACTTCATTAAAAAGGAATATAAGTATATAAAATGGGTATAAAAATCAAACATTTCTCAGGTGGAAAACTCACAAAAAATTGAGTGCAAAAAGTTTTAAGAAACCCTGAACTATGCCAATACTGCCTTTGCACTACAGCCCAGCAATATAGAGGACATTGATTCCCTCTCGTATCCATACACAACGTACAGTGGGAGAGGCAGCTGGATCAGGAGATTGCTTTGAACTTTGACAGCATCAAAGCGTACCTTTGCCGGTCCGAAGGAGAATAGGACTGTACAGACATATTCCACTGGAAAACGGCAGGATAGCGTTGCGAGTCAATTTCCATGCCATGTAATGCCGTTAACACATCGTGGTCCAATTTTGAAGGCTGCTCCCTAGACAGGGAAAGAGAAGTGTTAGGAGGATAAACGCTGGAAGCTTTTGATCGACACAATCGCCATACTGGAATTTTGAAAAATGCCTCTTTATGTACTGTTGAAACAAGATAAATAGTGGGACCTCTGGCCAGTGACGGGCTGATATGAAGCCTCTGCTGAACCCCAACTAGATGAAAAATCCACATACATATCTCTTGCCATGATGTAACTAGTGTGTTAAGTCTGCTACAGGCATTTTATTGTTCTTTTCATTTCAAAAAGCATACTGTATTTCATTGCATATTAGTCCTCTCTGTACAGTAGTCGCATCCTCATGTTTTGGGTGGAAAAATTGGTGTTCCTTGCATAATAGTCACAGACCCCTTCAGAGCTCCTCTCTACACATACATTCACTGAACCTGAAACATATTTTCATTCCCTCAAAGTATCTCTTTTCCCACAACTGTATAAATATCATTGGAACAATGCGTTCCTTAATTTAAAATCCATTTCTTACCCCAAGAGGAACAGTGACTTGGCTTTTTCCTTTGAGGACGGGGTGTTTAGGGAACACAGTGGTGACATCTCGGGTTGCAATTCAGAACTGCAAGACGGCTTGGTCTCCTCTCCCGGTCCACCTGCTACTGCTGTTTTCCCTTCTATCCTTATTTTGGTGTCTTCAGACTTTCCAGGTGCTGTGCCACCTTTGGGCAGCACGGCTTCATTCACCTGATCCTTACATTTTCTAAGCTGCCTTGTACTTTCCTCCGGGTTGTTTTTGTGCTTTTTTGTGGAAGCCTTGTTTGGCTTCCCTGATAAGCTCTCGGCAGCCACAGTCTGATCCTGGCAGGACAGTTTATCAAACTCTTCCATCAGATTGGAGACTGGTGTCGGAAGGCACTCTTCTCTTTGGTTTGCATGCCTCCTATATGGGCTCACAGTTCTACCACTGGCCACTGGGCTACAAAACCCATTTTTACTGGCAGGGATTTCTTTTGCAGAGTGCTGACTGGAGACTTCGGCCATTATACTCCCAGTACATTCAATGGAGAGGATGTCACACTCCAAGTTGCCAACGTTACTGATGGTTGGTTCATTGGTGGCTGTAACTCGGCTGTAATTCCTCGCCGCGTTCTGCCTGTTCTTCACTTCTTCCAGGCTCATGTCTTCGTCATCAAGAAATGCCCCGACTGAGATTGAGTTATAGCTTTTTTTACTTTTGCCTGTGAAACAAGATAAAAATGTCACTTCTAAAATCTCCCTGATTGACCTGGATGGTTAACGACTGATCCATGAGCCATGCGATGACATTTATTTGAGTCTAATGTTCACCTTTTTTTTTGACTAAATTTGCATTTCAAAAATTGAGGTGCACACTAGATTCAATGGTACGTGCTAAACAGGTTGATTTTTCCTCTATGAAGTACAGCTGAAGTACTTGCAAATGCTGGCTTGTTATAAGTAAATGTTTGATTTCTCAGATGGAAAGGGGCCATAAAAAAAATTCATAGGAAAAAATTAAAGAAGCCCTATACTATGCCAAAGGAGTCTCCGGTGGCGCAATGTGTTAAAGCGCTGAGCTGCTGAACTTGCAGACCAAAAGGTCACAGGTTCAAATCCGGGAAGCGGAGTGAGCATCCGCTGTTAGCTCCAGCTTCTGCCAACCTAGCAGTTCGAAAACATGCAAATGTGAGTAGATCAATAGGTACCGTTCCTTGGAGGTGTCTACGGACAACGGCCCTTTGACATAGAAATGGACAGTTGGACACGACTGGACTTAACGTCTGGGGAAACCTTTACCTTTTATACTATGCCAGCACTATAACAGCCCAAACAACACAGAGCAAAATCATTCCTAGATTGCTGCTGACCAAAACAAAATCTGCACGAGAGACTATTCTGCTTAACTGCAAGGCATTTACCTTGTAAAAACAATGACTAAGACATTCATACACCGCTTTCCGATCCTTGAGGGAGCCTCTTAAGAACAAGTCACAGAAAGTTGCTCCCTCTGGAGAATGGATAAGCTGAACTAACAGCAACAAGGGACCATGTTGAAGACACTTTTGGCCTCCGCTACTAAGAATTTCACTCATGGGAGCTCAGCTTGTAGGCCTCGAGGTAAATATGTATCCCCAGTAACAGAAGAAAAAAGGAGTGTGTTTTACTTTTTCAAAGTAAAACCCAGCAAATGATGACTGAGAATTAGAATCAATAAATTTAGAGAATAGTCCGTTTGAGCAGTATTAAGACTCAACATGCGAGGAAGACAATCTCAGTAATTGATACATACTCATTATTTGCAAACAGAAAAACCATGCTTCTAAATCAGAGCTTTACAAACTATGTATTGCAACTTGTTCGTGTGTTGGCTGCAGTGTGTAGGAGTGTCGCACAAACATATAGGGAAGTCTTTGTAAGCAATAAATCATATTTTTAAAATATATAAATGAAAGGTTTTCATGAGATATGTTGTGTCCCCATACATTTTGTTGTTACAGTTAATCTATGTGTACATATCTTTTATAAGTGGTTGGTTTAAACCTCTGGTTTGCTAGTAAAACTGAATTACTATCTCGTGAAATGTGTCACCAACACAAAATGTTTGGAAAGCTCTGATCTAAATAATCTATTAACAACCAGGCTGTGAAATTTCACACGTTTAAAAAAAACAAACTTGATAAATATTTTGAGAATTAAGATGTCTTGAAGAGCGACCCATTTAAATCTCAAACATTTTCAATTGCCAACTTTTAAACAATGTTTGTTTTTACCAGAAAGCTGTGGGGTTTTGTATCTGTTGTGGGATTCGTTCTCTCCTGTTTCTTGCTGAGCCTTCTCACGCATTTCCTGTTGGCTCAGGTATTCTTCTAGTTTTTGTAAACCCTCCTGGGAAGACAGGTCTACAAAACAGCCCAGAAATTCCCAGTATTCAACCCATGGAAACCCCAGTTCATGGGCTAACTCCCTGCAATAGATAAAACAGAATGACTCATTTGTGGAGACATTACGTGAGTTAGACAACAAATTACTAAAACAAATCAACAGTTCTTTTAATAACTGAATCATGCATGGCACAATCATGCAAACAGTTATAATTCTCACATATAAAATCACTCTAGAATTTCCAGATCGTTTTTTAACTTGTCAGAACACATCCGCATCAATTTGGGGATGAAAATGCTTTAACCCAGAGGGGTCCAACTTGAAACAAATGTTACTTTCTGTCTTTGCACATCTTTACATGAAATTAGAATGTAGTACTGTATATTAAATACCCTTAATACAAACATAGAAAAATCATGGTTAGGGTATATCTACAGTGTAGAGTTAATACAGTTTGACCCCACTTTAATTACTCAATGCTATGGAATTCTGGGAGCTATAGTTTTACAAGGTCTGTAGTGAGTTGTTGTGAGTCTTCTGGGCTAGAAGCATTCTCTCCTGAGATTTCGCCCATATCTATGGCAGCCATCCTCAGAGGTTGAGGAGTCTGGTATACCTTCCAACTCTTTCGACCCCTCTTTCCAGATCGGATTTTCTGAGATTGTGGTAATATCCGGCTTTCTCTCGAGGTGGAGTTTTCCAAATCCTGTGGAACTCTTCAGCCTGGATGGAGGAGGAAGACATTCAACGCCACCGGTTTAAATCAAGATGATCTTGTTCCCTCACCTCTTAAAACACCTTTTCAAACAGTGAGAAATATCTAATTTCCATTCATACTGATGAGTTGTTATAAGGGCAGCTGTGTGGACCACAAAACAAACTCAGAAGCACAAGATCCCAAATCCATCTTCTGATATTACACCTTCAGTATTGGATTTACTATATCAAATGCCATGTAAACATAATAATGTAAATATATATTTCATTTACTAGCATATAATAAATGGGCTGGTAAGTGTATATAGTAAATAAATAACGTTTCTTTAATATTATAGCCATTGCTCTTTCTCCAATACTACTTCCATTTTTGCAGTAATTTTCAAATGTTTCCCGCAGCTGACACTTGAAGTCAGCCATTAACTTCTTGCACTATATTTTAGGTTGGCACCACCACACAGAAAAGCTTTTTAGTTCTCTGCAAGCCAATAAGGTGTTTTGTTATGTAGATTAAAATGCAGGTGACTCCAAGGAGCTATTTTGTTAGCTCCAGAAGAACACAGAGTGTAGCATTAGATCCATAAATATGGCCCTCTGTAAACATGCTTCTTGTATATTTTGAAATAAACATAAATAAATATGGTTCCGTTTGTCAGAGAACCAGTATTTATGGCTAACTCAGCTGAAAGATCATGCTGTGAGACACATATACAAAGCTCCCAATTCAGCTCAGATTCATGCAAATGTCTAAAACCTGAGAGCCAGGAAGATATTTCCATCTTGTCTCCTGTGCCATAGTAACATGCTATGCTAATTTTATATGCATATATATATTTATATATAATTTATATACAATTTATAATAATTTATAAATATATAATATATTGTATATACATATACTATTGATAATAATATTATAATGGAATATAATATTATACTACTAACAATACAATATAATAATATTAATTATATATTATATATTAAATGTAATATTACTAATAATATTACCATATAATGATATAGCACAATATAGTAATTTAATGCTTATATTGTGCTATGCTAATAATATATTGTATGTACATTTGACTTGTAAGCTGCTCTGAGTTCCTTTCGGGGTGAGAAGAGCGGGATATAAATGTAGTAAATACAGTAGAGTCTTACTTATCCAACCTAAACGGGCCGGAAGAAGTTTGGATAAGCGAATATCTTGGATAATAAGGAGGGATTAAGGAAAAGCCTATTAAACATCAAATTAGGTTATGATTTTACAAATGAAGCACCAAAACTTCATGCTATATAACAAATTTGACTGAAAAAGTAGTTCAGTACGCAGTAATGTTATGTTGTAATTACTGTATTTATGAATTTAGCACCAAAATACCACGATATATTGAAAACATTGACTACAAAAATGGCTTGGAATATCCAGAGGCTTGGATAAGCGAGGCTCTACTGTAAAAATAAAATAAATAAGGTGGCGATCAGATACCTTTTACTGTTGCCAAATTTTTCGGGACCCTAATATTGAGTGAAGCGGACCCCTTTTGGGGACGAGACCCATAGTTTAAGAAGCATTGAGCTAAAGGGCTAGTTATGCCAAAAAGGCAGGAAATAAATGTGTTACAACAACACTCATAAGCTCATGCCACGCTCCCAAATTTCCCCAAGATTAATCTAGCAGCCAGATAAAAAAGGATCAGAGTAACAAGGGAAGACATGGGACATTTTTCCCGCTTGGTTTTCCTTACCTTGGAAGGGCTCAATGGGCCAGCATAAGCCCTCACTATCAACACAGGATCTTTAGGGCTACCAACGTAACTTGGTAAAGAGCCATGCTGGATATCCTCTGACTGGTCAGGAGACCAAGGTGCACCAATCACAGGCGCTGAGACATTGTCTTCTGCTCTGAAGAGTGGTACATAACACTGGCCTAAATGAAAAATAATCAAAAACTGTGTTAAGATTCTAGGATGGCTTTTGGTTTTAAATTTTAGAAAATGTACAGTGTAAACATAGTTTAATAATGGACCAGACAGTCCCATGCTGAACATCATGTCAGTTTCATTCCGTTTTATTTTATTTTCTGTATGACACGTCACAGCATCACCGAGTAAAGTTACACAAAGGTAAAATGTAACAACGTTTCTGTAAAACCTCCAGAGATAGCAAAGATTAAATATGAAAGTGCCAAATACACACCTTCCAAATATTCCCTGATTTTCTCTTTCAACTCTGCAGATTTGTTTTTGCTCCTTTCACAAACAACCTGTTAAGAAAAACAAAGAGATGCTTCACATTTGTTTTAGCCATACATTTGAAAGAGAGAGCAGACAGCGGCTCCTTGCTTGCACTATCAAGTCATTTATTTCCTACAATGACTATTTTAATAATTCACCAGTCTGAAGAATATATATTTGTGTTTTCTCAACCAGCTTGTATGCCAAAAATCCCCACAAAGTAACTCTGCTAAAGGATCATCCTATTCAAAAATCAAGGGAGACACAGTGTGTATTTCAGGATAACTTACTTCTGCTGGAGTTTGACCATACTTGTTTGCTAAATTCTTCACCGTATCTGGGTGTGAAGCAAGGATATGAACAACATCCGAGTTCCCAAATTTGCAAGCAAAATGTAGTGGTGTATCAAATCCCTAGAAAAAGAAAACATGTCTTTTAAATATCCTTTTTGACGAAGGGTTTGTGCATTTTAGATATGTCCTTCCATTTCGGGATACCTCTAATTTAAAATAATATTTGATGTGAATAAAAATGTAGAGGATATGTGTATTTGGGTTTAACAACACCACACAATTAATAACAGGACACACAAAGCTCACCATTTTATCTGGCGTATTAAGATACAGGTCCACTATGTATCTGATACGGTTCTGTAACATTATCCCGTCATCATCAGGATACATCAGCCGCATAAATTCAGGATTTTCCAAAGTGTTCAGCAGTAATCGGCAAATGCCAGGCTGATTCTCTTTAGCGGCAACATGCATGACATTATATCGACAGCCTTCCTGAGAAGGAGAAGACACAACAAATAATAGAAAGATGCACAATAAAACTGGCTTTAAAACTTGGGACAGCCATTCAATGAAATACTAAGCTGGTAACGTTAAACAGTTCTATAGTAGCAAGCTAGTTTTTTAGGATGCAAGAGAAAAACTATCTGGAACAGAGTTTCTATGCATTATCTATAGATGCAAAAATTGAGCAATAAGACTGTGGCTTACTAAGAAAGTCCCATAACCACGCACTCAAGAAACATGCTTTTCTCGTGGTTAGCTATATCAGTGGTTCCCAAACTTTGTTGCTCATGGAGGCTTTTGGAAGACCCTAATTCTGTCCCTAAGCCTTGTGAATCCACAAAGTTCATCCTTCTTTCATCTTTTCTTATTGCCTGGGTGATTTGTGTAATGCAGTAGGTTTGGAAATAAAGGAATTTAAAGCAGAGGCACATTGAATTTCAGTAAAATCTTCATGCCCGCACTGGCTTTTTAAAACTTAAAAAAAAAAGATTGAAAGGGTTTTTCACAGAACCCCTATGATGCTTTTGCGGAACCCTAGGATTTGGCGGAACAGAGTTTGGGAACTGCCAAGCTAGATGAAGCTACAGGATGACAATCCCATCACTTTTGTTTTAGTCCCAGGTTCAAATCCTGGTTCAAATCCTGCTAAAAAGTGTCCAGAAAGGGCAAAAAGGGTGCAGCTGCACTGCATTTATGCAAAAGCCAAACCATTTGCTTACCTGCACAACTGTTGGGTTGTCTCCAGAGCCAATGAGATAGCGAGGATTACTCCAAACAAGTTCCAAGAAGGCCGTTTCATCTCCTCTCTCAACCGCTTTCCGAAGTTTGGCGGTAAGTTCCTGAGTACGTGGACTTTTAAAACTGTTGGCTCTCTCTTTACTAACTGTTTCCATCTCAGGAGAGCATAAGCCATCTATCAAATCAAGATAATATTATATTTGTGATGTGATTTTTTTTTACCATGATAATGCCTGTCAGGCCTACACAAGTGCCAGTGTTGTATATACACAATTTGCATTGTCAAGATAAAGATATGAAACAAATGCTTCAGGATTAATTTAAATAATTAAGGTCTTTGAACTTGTTTAGGAATTCTGATGTTCCTTGTCATAATAAAGCAAAAATATCACAACTAACAGTGTTTGGTCTAAACTACAATGGCCTCAATTTCCAAAGACATTTAAGTAGTGAAGAGTATATTCGATCCCACACTTACCTCTGTTGAATACTGTTGAGCACACTTTTACAGGAGACAAAGATAGTAAGGTTTTGCTTGGAGAGGGAAAGTAATCACAGATGCCTTTGGCAAATTTCTCTGCCTCTTCCCTAGTTGAGAAAGCTTTAAACCGTGAGCCTTTTATCATTTTAACGGCTTGCAAAGCTTCCTTTTTGTCTTCATAGACATGCACCCTTTCTGGAACAGAAGATCATTAAAGCACATTAATATCTTTCAATGGCAGTATGTCTCCAACTTCTATTATTCCCAAATTCAGTTTAACTTACCATACGATTTTAACAAGAAATTCAGTCACCAGGGCCAATCATTATCACACCGTGGTGGCTCAAATGTTAAACCCGTTTCTCGGTATATTTGACATGCTGATTCTAGAATAAAATGGCTCCTGCTATGGTACTAGTTCTAGTTTCATGTATGGTATATTGGAAAGTCAAGAAACTCAGGTTCAGAACAAACTCTGATATGAAAGTTTGGTCCTGCTTGCTGTAGGAAGTGAAGTGCAACTCCCTGACTGTGGTAATGGCAACGCTTCTCTATGGGAAACAAATAAAAACTTGCAATCTCCTTTTATAGTCATGTCAGAAGGGTACAGTGATGTGTAAGTCCAAGGCCCATTAATATGGTAGGAAAAAACTCTTTCCTATTGTTGCTGAACTAGGCCATTTTTAATTTGGGACTTTTGAAACTTCTAAAATATATTCTAGTTCCACTCTGAAGAGAGGATGGGCAATGAAGTAAGGTAAAATATTACAATACGATAAGATGTATCACAGTGTTCTACAAAAGAAGAACAAAATCAACCCATCCTTTGCTAAGCTGTGACATATTATATGCCCCTATAAGAAGTAAGTAAGAAGCCCCGGTGGCGCAGTGTGTTACAGCACTGAGCTGCTGAACTTGCATAATAATACAGTAAAATAATATGGTACAATATAGTAATATATAATGCTAATATTGTGCGTTGCTAATAATATATATTGTATGTACATATTGGGCCCCCCAGTGGCACAGTGTGTTAAAGCACTGAGCTGCTGAACTTGCAGACCGAAAGGTCGCAGGTTCGAATCCCGGGAGCGGAGTGAGCAGCCGCTGTTAGCACCAGCTTCTGCCAACCTAGCAGTTCGAAAACATGCAAATGTGAGTACATCAATAGGGAAGGTAACAGCGCTCCATGCAGTCATGCCAGCCACATGAGCTTGGAGGTGTCTATGGACAACGCTGGCTCTTTGGCTTAGAAATGGAGATGAGCACCAACCCCCAGAGTCGGACACGACTGGACTTAACATCAGGGGAAACCTTTACCTTTACCCTATAAGAAGTAATGATTCCAGAAAGAGCAACATTTCCATTTTTATGCCAAATATTTATTGCTCAGTGCTAGAAGGTCTACCTTTGGCAATTATTTATCCTCAACCCTCATATAGTACTTTTTAAATGCTTACTCTAACTTTAACCCCCAATGACATCATGTTGCCAGAATAAAAATACATTACCATTTCTTGCCAATATATCATCATAAACCGGACATACGCCGTAGTATACCAGAGGCTCCTTAGACGGAGTCTGAAAGCTTAGGGAGTCAACTTCAGTCTTGTGCATTAGTGCTTCTTCTTCTGGTGGGTTTAAGCCCATGTTATAGCCAAAATCACCATCTTCAGAGGAGCTTACATGCCCATTTTGATTGGAGGACTTCTGAATTTCAGCTCCACTCTCATCATCTGTATCAGCTTCTGCCTCCAATTCTCTTTGCTGCTCCAGTAATGACTGGGCCAGTCTTTTTTCAAAAATCGACCTGGTAGTTAAAGTGATGGGTCCACATTTCTGTCCAGCTTTGATAATTTCTTCTCGAAGTTCATCAGGAGTTAGCAGCTTTAGCCGTGACAATATAGCATCCATTGTTACAGACCCTGGAGAAGAAAGAAAAATCAAGGTGAATGATCTACATTAGGGCCAACCTAATACATTTTGGTATGAAGGGCTCAATAAGGCTCAAGAGTCTAACTCCCTTTCAGCAACTAATTCGATGACACACTCTAACTATGACTAGCATTAGATTTGAGTCTTTTCTGGTATACAGTAGAGTCTCACTTATCCAAGCTAAACGGGCCGGCAGAACCTTCGATAAGTGAATATCTTGGATAATAAGGGAGGGATTAAGGAAAAGCCTATTAAACATCAAATTAGGTTATGATTTACAAATTATGCACCAAAACATCATGTTATACAACAAATTTTACTGGAAAGTACTTCAATATGCAGTAATGTTATGTTGTAATTACTGTAATTATGAATTTAGCACCAAAATATCATGATATATTGAAAACATTGACTACAAAAATGCCTTGGATAATCCAGAACCTTGGATAATCCAGAACCTTGGATATTTTATAATAGCCTCATTCCTGAGGTGTTGCCAATGTTATTTTGCACTTTATTGTCCATTTCAACCGTGAAATACCTTCCCCATTCCGGCACATTCTGTACTGGGTTTTATGAATTAGTCTCCTGTTTTAATATTGTATGCTTCATGTCGATTTTATTGATTGTTTTACTGATAATTGAGGTTTTATTGGTATAATTGTTTTATTGTTGTATCATTGATATTTGATTGTTTTATCGGGCTAGGCCCCATGTAAGCCACCCCGAGTCCCTTTGGGGAGATGGGGCGGGATATAAAAATAAAGTTATTATTATTATTATTATCTTGGATGAGTGAGACTCTACTGTACTTAATAATAATGGTTATATTATTTTTGAATTGCCATTGCAATCTTATCATAAGTTGTTTCTTAAATGTCAACTTGAAAGTTTCAGCTGTATAAATTTCTTAAAAAATCAAATATATGGAGAAAATATATTACTCAACAGGCTCCGATAACACTGATTCAAATATGGTCCGTGTATCATCCGCATAAACTATACTACTGTGGAAAGAGGAACTGAAATGTCACCTGTTAAGCCAACCAATACCAGCATAATCTAAAAGCACCACAGAAGAGTTGCACTAATTCCAGCATTTTCTAGGCTTCTTTAAAAACTTGTAAGGTACCTTAGGTCTGCACATAAATGAAATTTACTAAAGCCAGTAATAGAACAAATAATTGCTAAAAGCAAACGTTAAGAATACATTTTGCTACCTTAGAGTTATGAGGAAAGTATTTATCAGCTGCTAGAAGCAAAGCTTAGAAGAATTCTCTCCTGGAGGCCACCTCACAATGACTTAACCACCACAGTCACAAAGAGAACTATGAGACAAGTGAAGCATTTGAATGTAGCTGCTTCTGGTCATAACAAGTATTTCTTTTATGGTCTCTCAGAGAGACCATAAAAGATGGGAATTGGAAACTTGGTGGTCTTATTTTTTGGAATACATAATCAATGATTTCATTAATCAAAGGAATAACTAAGTATATGAATAGTCATACAAAACAAGACTGGTATAAGAAATTATCTATTCTAACTGACAAAATGGAGATGATAGATATAGCATTTTGAACCAGGCTTTCCATACGGTTAAATCAAGGCAATGACATTTGGAATCGCAGTTCCAGGAGGAAGGGAGGAAATGGGGGAGGACATGGGTAACAGGTGATATACAAATAATAATAATAATACTAATAATAATTGTTGCCTTAAATGTCAGACCTGTTTCTGAATATATTTGACCTGTTGATTCCCCTATCAGGTCTAATTTTTGAGAAACAGAACCTATGCCATTCTTCACTCTGCTCACCCATTAAAAATCAGGATATTTCAATGCAATGTTTGATATCTTTTAACATGAAGGAAACATTAAAATCAAATGAGAAATGTACTACATGAAAATCTACTTCTTTCATACCAAAAGCACAGATTTATGATACAAACTTTACAATACAGAGCTAAGAAACTAGAGCTGATGTGGTCTACCATATGCCATTTTCTGAATCAGCATCCCAATAACCCTAGTAAGAAACCTAAAAACCAGGACACCAAGAAAAAAAGGTTATTAATGCACACCACTGACAACCATCTGCATTTTATAGTTTTGATTCCTAGCTCCCCAAGTGATTAGTCTGCACCCCCATCTGAATGTGTCAATCACCGAATAAAGGATATTACTATTAGAACTGCTTATTTGACAAATAGGTTTTTGAAAAAATACACATATTCAGTGTCTGAAGTTAGCAAATTTCTTAAGCTTATTTTAAAGAAATCTTAATGAATGGAAAACATAGAAAAGGTTGAGCCTCCCTTACCGAGAAATCCAAAATACTCCGAAAACTTACACTTTTTTGCCAACAACCACCCCCTTTCACCTTTGGGAGAACTGATGAAGGAAAGAGACACTTGACTTCTCCCTGGCCAGTCGTGGTGTGCCTCTTGGAAATGGCTTGAGTGTGGAGCACCCCACTTGCCACCACTTATATCCAGCACACCTACTCTGCTAAAATGGCAGAACGTCCAATGACAACCAAGGAAAGACTTGGGTCTTATGTAAGTGGAGTCCTCCTCCTCTTCCCCCTCTTCTCTTTCCTTCGTCCGGGTTTCTTGAGGAAAAACTCAGTATGCGCCGGACATGTGATTAATCCTTCCTCCCTTATTCACCACGTATAAGCAAATACCAATATATCTGGAGGAAAAATCCACTTCTGGCCCAAAGCATTTCAACATGTGCTAAGCATCATTTCTCACAACTACATTACATACATTTCCCCATTAAGATAAGTCTATTATACATTATTCTAAACATCCAACTTACATCCGTCTCCTAGTTCCAAACAGGGGTGAGGCAACAAGGGGTGAGAGGAATTCTACCCCTAGGAAGGGAAATTCATTCCTATATGAGTTATTTTGAAAAGCTTTCTCACCAATTCTTGTTTCTACAACCCAAACTTTTCAAAATCCAGTTGTCACAGGGACAGAAAATGAGGTGAAATCTTCTGAACAGGGGCACAGCAAAAGAAACATTATAGGGGTTTTAACTCTTCCCTGTGCTATCCACAACTATCTGTCTGTCTGTCTATCTGCTCGAAGTTACACTTTAAAAACTGTTGCAACTTACTGTATATACTCGAGTATAAGCCTAGTTTTTCAGCCCTCTTTTTAAGACTGAAAAAGCCCCCCTCGGCTTATACTCGGGTGAGGGTCCTGGTTGACTTATATTTGGGCCAGCTTATACTCGAGAATATATAGTACATTTATTATTTTTCCCTGATATTATTGGTATTATTACATTTATTATTTTTCTCTATTATTGTAGCTATTACATTTATTTTACTCTATTTTTATTATTAATAATAATACATTTATTATTTCACTCTGATCTTATTATTATTATTATTGCAGTTATTATTTTACTCTATTTATTATTACATGTATTATTTTCCTGTATTATTATTATTATTATTATTACATGTATTATTTTACTCTATTATTATTAAAAGGATACATAAGCACATTTACACTGAAGATGAGAATAATGATTTGATCAGAGTTGGACAGTCTTATCATAAATTTGTTTTCTCAGTTTTTTCGTGGTAAAATTAGGTGCCTTGGCTTATATATTGGGTCGACTTATACTCAAGTATATATGGTACATATAAATTCAACTTAAGAGCAAGCCTACAGAGCCTATGTAGACATGGGAACCAGGGGCAGCTAACGACTTTGAACAAAAGGATGCCCCCAGGCAGGAAGAAGCCAGGAGATGAAGCTATTCAATGCTAATTAAGGTGATTAACTACAACATTCACACTGGCCTCCAACTGACAAAGAGTTCTTCTCTCACCCTGGACTTTCCACAGATATATATAAACTTTCCTTGCTTAGTTTCTCCATACCTCACAATCTCTGAGGATGCCTGCCATAGATGTGGGTGAAACGTCAGGAGATAATACTTCTAGAACATGGCCATACAGCCCAGAAAACATACAACAACCCAGAGCCTATCTTGTTCGTAACGTGGGGATTGCCTGTACCAAGTTTCAACCCTCTCATGCTTTTGTTAAAGTAAGCTCTCACCTGTAAATAAACTTTAAAGTATGACTCAGAGGCTACACAGTACATCCATAAACCTGTATTTGCTTTCCAGCACACTTAAGCACTGAGGATTTTGTGGAATGCTTATTTGGATTACTAACAGAAATATAAATTGAATTAAGAAAAGTGGACTCTTATCTGAACTGACTCTTCCTGAAGACTATCATAAGTAACATCAAAGAAAACATCTTAAGTGATTGCTTTCCCTATGTTCCTGCCTGATGAAGTAACCAGTGTGCGTCAACAGTTCAGGAGATGGATTTCGTACCATTTCGCATTAGCTTATTAAAGGTATCACCATGATACCATTTTGGATTTGTTGTATTTTGTTACATGGCTAAAAGGACTACTGCAATTTTTTTAAAAACATATTGTGTAGGAAAGGAAAATCCAAACACCTGGTGCAACAAATTAAAAACATGTTAAGCAAGTATGTCACTTAATACTGGTAAACTTGAAATGAACCTAACTATCTGACCATCAGTAATTTCATGGAGTGCACAAGGCTGAAAACTCAGTATTAAAAGGATTAAGTTAGAATATTAAAAGGATTAACTTAGGACATATTCATCATTTTTACAGCATTTCCTAATTACTGCAAGATGAATGGAAATATTACTTTAATGCACTGCTTTTATGTTATCTCAACACGTTTCTAGAGTCTTGAGCTACCTCGAATGACCTCAAATGACCTCGAATTCTCAGCTTGTCCATAACAGTGTATAACAAATTTGAAAGAAAATCTGTTCCTGGTTTAAAAGTGTTGTTTTCTGTTTAATCGTACAATACTTACCTTGAAGGTAGTTGTGATACTCCAGAAACTCCATTTTTGTGGCTGCCACAAACTATGTTAAATTGGGTTGCTGTGAGTTTTCCGGGATGTATGGCCATGTTCCAGAAGCATTCTCTCCTGATGTTTCGCCCACATCTATGGCAGGCATCCTAAGAGGTTGTGAGGTCTGTTGGAAACTAGGCAAGTGGGGTTTATATACCTGTGGAATAATGTCCGGAGTGGGAGAAAGAACTCTTACAATTACTCTTATTCTGAATGTAATAAAATCTTTGGGGTTCCTTTAAATTACATCTCAGTGCTTTCAGTGGGTACATTCTTATGACTAAGTGCGGGAAAACAAGGTTGTTAATGAAATGGAAGCTCAGTTCTGACTTAATGTTTTTTGGCATGTTCTCATAATATTGTGATCACCCTATCTGCGCTTGAAGGCTCAAAAAAATCATCTAACTGTGAGCCAATGCTGGGAGTTCTGATTCTAAGTATGTGCCTTGAAGAATAGGTATTAATAGGGGTAAAGCAGCTGTAAAAAAATAGTAGGTGTACATCAATTTGGGAGGAAATTGTTATATTTATGGGAAGTCTTTAAAATTTTCTAAATTATACAGAGGGGGGAAGAATCACAGATTCATATTGACACGCTCTCAGTTTAAAAAGTGATACTTGAATGGAAAAGAGGAATAAATAAATAAAAATAAATCGAATGAAGCAAATTAAAGACAGGTCAACATCTTATTCTTCCCATGGTGGCCTTTTTGAATGTCTGGGCAAGGGAAATAACTACATTCAATGGGTGGGTGGCCCTGATACAACATGAGTGTTTTCCCCTCTCAATGGAATGACCCTCAACTTATCCACAGATCATATACATGAGGTCAAGCTATTCATGAGTATCAAGGTGAAGGGACACAAGGGGCCTGATTTAATTTGATTCAATTTGATTAATAAATAGCTTTAGTATCTTAAAAATCAACTGGAGATAGCTTTAGTGCCTTTGAATACAAATAAATACAAATGGAGACTGGACACATCTCACACTATGAGGATTACTGTTTATAAATATTTTCTTTTTATATTCCATATTTCTCTCAATATGGGGCCTAAGGTAGCTCACAACATAGATTAAAACAAATTGCAATTTTAACAGTCTTAATGATAAAAAATAAAATTAACAATTAAATAAACTATTTAAAAGTATTCTCCCATTAGTCAAAATGAGGCATAGGTTATACTATTTATCGAGGTTTCCTTTATTGTCCAGGCAATCAAAACATCTTCCTACTCCCCTTCTTTCTGCTTTCACATTAAAAAAAAAACTTGTGTTACTTTGCTCTCACACCAAAGCCTACACAAGACAGGCCCACATTCCTAATTAATGAGGTTTTGGCTGTGACCGCCTGCTCCCAAGCAATTATTTTCAATTAAGTAACTTCAAAGATTGCCCATCATCTCTATGACAAATATGAGCATTAAAAGATGTAATGTCTAATATACAATCACAATATCATGTAATATAAGCATACAGCTCGATAGCTGATACAATATGGTAGTACAGATGTCATGGTGGAATATACATGGTAGCCACATGTGGCCATACAAAACAAAGGTACATGGCAGGGCTAAAAGAGACTTAATAATAATAATAATAATAATTACGAAGGGACTCGGGGCGGCTAGGATCTTGACACGTGTATCCTCAGCAAATGTACCCATGAAACCAAAAGAAATCTTCGCCCCAATATCTCACCATTTTCATCAGGCTCATATATATGATATTTCAGATAAATCTGGACCCATGTCACAAAGGGCGTTTTAGGTTATAACCAATAAGTTGAATTGTACTCATAAAAAAAAACAATTTGAAAAGAAGGATGGAATGCACATTAATAGTGATGTACAGAATAACAAAAATCAGACATAGCAGACTATTGAAAATCAGACTGTGCTTATAATATGATATATGATGTTATTTTATGTGATGTGTTTACTAATGTTTAATGTTTTATTAGGGGAGGGTCAACTTTGATGTTTTATGCTGTTTTTTATCGAAGGCATTGAATTGTTGTCAACACTGTGAACTGCCCTGAGTCCCCTTGGGGGTTGAGAAGGGAGGTATAGAAACCCCACAAAATAAATAAATAATACAAAAACGCACTTCGCGTATACAAATTAAGAGACTTTTTAAAAATTAACTAGTATTATAGCATCCAAACCACCTGATTTCCCGTCTCCCCATGCTTCTCAGGCAAGGGAGCTATCCTCTTGCACCAGAATTACATATGCTTGCAGCACAACATTCATGTTATAGTTTTGATGCAACAGATTAACCCTGAAAAAGCACACAAAGGGTCCTTTCATTGCAAAATGAAATATGTAGGCTAGCAAGCAAAACGCGTAGCAAAAAGCCCCCATTCTTTCAGATGTCCTATTTCAAAGAGACTTCTAATTTGCCTGGTTCTGCTTGACTGCATTTCAACACCGAGGGTGCATCTCCATGATAAAAAATAATGCCGTTTACATCACTTTAATTGCCATGGCTCCACTGTGGGAGCCTGTGAGTCTGACAAGGTCTTCAGCCTCCTCTGTCCATGAAGGCTGACACCTTACCAAGCTACAACTCCCAGGAATCCGTAGTGTTAAGCCATGGCAGTTCAAGCGATGCCAAACTGCATTCATTCGACAGCGTAGATGGAACACCTCTCATTTTTTTCTGATACAGCTGAGCACCGCCCTGGCTATCCGTCTGGGGACAAAAGCGGGACGACAATGGTAGAAATGAGGTGACAATACCGGAGCGAAGGCACACCCCCAACAAGGAAGCACGGCCTGCAGGCATTGTTATCCATGCCCTCACTTGTCCATTTTATTTATTTATTTACTTACTTTATTTTTATCCAGCCTTTCTCCCAACAGAGGGACTCAAGGCACAATGCAAGTTAAAAACAAAGCAAGTAAATATGAATATAATCACCAATAAACAACTAAATATTTGTGTCATGAGCATCAAAATTAAAACACAATATAAATACAATTAAAATGTTTTTTTTTTTTATAAACTAGACATCTTCCCCTTCGAATGCCTGATGACAGAGGTATGTCTTCACTTGCCCCTGAAAGGCAAGCAGGGATGACCCCCTTTTCTCCCAGCTTCTCCTAGGCTTGGTTTCCAAACCTTTGATCATTTTGGTCATCCTTCTCTGGACACCTTCTAGCTGGCTTGTCAATATCCCTCTTGAATTGTGATGCCCAAAACCAGACAGTGTTATTTCAAGTGAGGTCTGACCAAAAACAGAAGAGAGTGGGACTATGACTTCCCTCAATCTCAACAATATACTATTAATTATATATTAAATGTAATATTACTAATATTATTACCATAAAATTATATAGTACAATATAGTAATTTAATGCTTATATTGTGCTATGCTCATAATATATTGTATGTACGTTTGATTTGTAAGCCGCTCTGAGTCCCCTTCGGGGTGAGAAGAGCGGCATATAAATGTAGTAAATAAATAAATATTGATTCAACCTATTTTCAAGCAGAGGCTGGGTGCCCATCTGACAAGGGTGCATTGACTGTGTGCTCCTGCAGAGCTGGACTGGATGGCCCTTGTGGTCTTTTCCAACTCTACAATTCTAGAATCACATAGGCTGTGCTAGCTGCTGCATCACACTGCTGGCTCATGTTCAGTCTGTGGTTTACTAAGACTTCTAGATCTCTTTCATATTTACTGCTTTCAGGTCAGATATCACACACCCTGTATGACCTGTTTTTGAGAAACCCATGTTGACTTTGAGTGATCACAACATTCTTTTCTAAGGCCCTTTGCACACAGTCCTTATATTCCAGGATCTGACCCCAAGTTATCTCTCCCTATGAACCTGCTCGGACCTTAAGATCAGCTGGGGAGGCCCTCCTCTCGGTCCCAACTCCCTCACAAGATTTTAAGTACTTTTAAAAAATCTAACCTATTTTTTGTAGGTCATTATGTTATCTTTAAATTAATTGGGGACGAGTGAGAGGGCCTTCTCAGTAGTGGCCCCTCGACTGTGGAATGCTCTTCCCAAGAAAATAAGACAAGCACCCACCTTGTTAATTTTTCTGAGCTTAAAACTATTTAAGCAAGCCTTTGAGAATGGCTAGACTGTATCTATTGGACAGGACTTGAATGACCATGAGACTATAATCATAACTGCTGGATAATTCGATAATAGGAATGACTACCTTAAACTGTGATATATATCTAGATAGTTTAAAGGGCAAATAGCTTTTAATTGTTATTTATTAATACCTATGTTATTTTAAATTGTATTAAGTTGATAAACTGTTTATTGCTTATTACTGTTTTTTATTTTTGCTATACTATTTTTGTATTTACATGTTGTAAGCCGCCCCGAGTCCCTTCAAGGAGAAGGGGCAGCGTATAAATAAAAACATTTATTATTATCATTATTATTATCTAGTTGGAAATAGATTATATGCATCCACACTGCTAGAAAATCTGGGATAAGCAGATATTCTGGGATCAGATCCTGGGATATAGGGGCTGTGGGCCCTTCCACACAGCCATATAACCTAGACTATCAAGGCAGAATAACCCACAATATTTGTTTTGAACTAGTTTATTTAAGTCCACAGTGCCATATCTCCAAGTTCAAAGCAGATAATGTGGATTTTATTCAGCTGTGTGGAAGGGCACTAAGTCTTCTTATGGGACTTCTTCTGTTCTCCAAGGGCCCTTCCAGACAGCCCTATATCCAAGAATATCAAGGCAGAAAATCCCACAATATGTTTTGAACTGGGTTATCTGAGTTCACACTTGATATTTTGGGACATAGGGCTGTCTGGAAGGGCCCCCAGATGATTGCCAGTGGTTCTGAAAGGACTTCGGCTAGTTCCTTCAATACTCTTGGATGTAGTCCATCTGGCCCTGAAAACTTGCATTCCTTTAGACATAATAATATAATAATTATATTATTAGCATAGTACAATACTAGCATTAAATAATTATATTGTACAATATCATTATATTGTAATATTAGTAATATTACATTTAATATATAATATATAATTAATATTATTAAACTGTATTTATTATCAGTATTATATCGTAATACATTATATTATCATCAATATTATATGTATATAAAATATATTATTATATAATATTATAAATTAAGTTGTTTATTATATACTCTCTCTATATATATAGTAACAAGCTATGCCAATTATACATACACACACACATACACATATATATGTATAGGTAAAGGTTTTCCCCTGACGTTACGTCCAGTCGTGTCCGACTCTGGGGGTTGGTGCTCATCTCCATTTCTAAGCCGAAGAGCCGGCGTTGTCCGTAGACACCTCCAAAGTCATGTGACCATTGGCATGACTACACGGAGTGCCGTTACCTTCCCGCCAGAGCGGTACCTATTGATCTACTCACATTGGCATGTTTTCGAACTGCTAGGTTGGCAGGAATTAATGTATTATATTGTAATACATTATAGTATTATCAATATTATATGTATATAAAATATATTATATAATATTATAAACTAAGTTGTATATTATATACTATACTCTATATATATATATATATAGTAACAAGCTATGGCAATTATACATACACTTATCCAAGCCTCACTTATCTAAGTTTCTGGATTATCCAAGCCATTTTTGTAGTCATGTTTTCAATGTATCATGATATTTTGGTGCTAAATTCGTAAATACAGTAATTACAACATAACATTACTGCGTATTGAACTACGTTTTCTGTCAAATGTGTTGTATAACCTGATGTTTTGATGCTTCATTTGTAAAATCATAACCTAATTTGATGTTTAATAGGCTTTTCCTTAATCCCTCCTTATGATCCAAGATATTCGCTTATCCAAGCTTCTGCTAGCCCGTTTAGCTTGGATAAGTGAGACTCTACTGCAGGGGTCCCCAAACTAAGGCCCGGGGGCCGGATGCGGCCCTCCAAGGTCATTTATCTGGCCCCTGCCCTCACTTTTAGACTTAAGCTTGCCCAAAGTCTGAAATGACTTGAAGGCACACAACAACAACAATCCTAATTAATTTGACTATGTCATTGGACAGAAGCAGGCCCACTAAAATCCTGATAGGTTTATGTTGGTTAAAATTGTTTTTATTTTTATATATTGTATTGTTCTTTCATGGTTGTTGATATTGTTTTTTTGCACTACAAATAAGACATGTGCAGTGTGCATAGGAATTTGTTTGTATTTTTTTTTCAAATGGTAATTCGGCCCTTCAGCAGTCTGAAGGATTGTGGACTGGCCCTCTGCTTAAAAAGTTTGAGGACCCCTGCACTACTGTATATATATAATAATTTATTTATTTGACCATTTCAAAATACAACACAAATAAACACAAAGCAAAAAGGAGGAGATGGAAGCAATTGACCCTCTGTTTACTGTCAGAATCTTAATTTTGGCCTGGGAGTTGTTTGCGCCAGGCATAGACCTGCAAAATTTGATTTCTGGTCTTTTGATTATCACATAAGGATGGGGTAGATGATAATCAGGCTCCTTTAGAGTAGCCAGGTATTCCTGGAGACTTCTTTACCTCTTTTAGGTTACACTAGCTGTGCCCGGCCACGCGTTGCTGTGGCGTTGTCTGGTGGTGTTGGTGAGAAATTGTTGAGGTAGTGGTGGTATTGAATGTCTGTTGTATGGTTGTCTTTATGTTTAGTATGCATTTGGTTGTTTGTGTACTGTGTAAGTGGTGAGGATAGAGGGGGTCTATGTCCCTGTGTAGTATTGTATAGTATTTATACGTTGTCCATGTGTTGTGAATGCTTGGATTGTGTCCCGCTGCATAGTAGAAAGGGTTGGGCTGGATGGCCCTTAGGGGTCTCTCCAAACTCTTGTGCCTGTCCCCTGGGCTGAGTAGGTTGCTAGGAGACCAAGTGGGCGGAACTTAGCCTTGTAACTGGCAGCAATTGGATAAAAACTATTATTCCTCTCCCTGTAATTAGGACTTTATTTTTCTTTTCCTTTTTGTTGTATCAACCTAGAGCCGTGAATGATGGGTTGTGTTGTCAAATTTTGAGGTTGGGGGGCCTGTAGTTTTGTTGTTTTGTCCCCTGCCCTGATGCCATCACTCTTTTATATATATAGACTAGCTGTGCCCAGCCACGCGTTGCTGTGGCGTTGTCTGGTGGTGTTGGTGAGAAATTGTTGAGGCAGTGGTGGTATTGAATGTCTGTTGTATGGTTGTCTTTATGTTTAGTATGCACACTGACGTGGATTATATGGCAGTGTGGAGTCAAGATAATCCAGTTCAAAGCAGATAATATAAGATTCTAAATGGGTTATATAGCTGTGTGGAAGGGCCTTGAGTCCACTGCCATATAATCCAGTTAAAATCTGATAATCTGTGGAAGAGGCCTAAGTGAGGCCTAACTGTGCCTGTCCCCTGGGCTGAGTAGGTTGCTAGGAGACCAAGTGGGCGGAACTTAGCCTTGTAACTGGCAGCAATTGGATAAAAACAATTATTCCTCTCTCTCTAATTAGGACTTTATGTTTCTTTTCTTTTTGTTGTATCAACCTAGAGGCATGGATGATGGGTTGTGTTGTCAAATTTCGAGGTTGGGGGGCCTGTAGTGTTGTTGTTTTGTCCGCTGCCCTGATGCCATCACTCTTTTATATATATATATAGCTAGAAGATTTCCCTGAGCAACCCTTTCCCTCCTGCTCTCCTCACCTTGGCAGAGACCGGCCTGGCGCTGCTTCTCCTCAGGCGGCGTCGTCGTCGAGAAGGGAGGCGGGGAGAGCGAGGCTATCCTGGCCTTCTCCGCCGGACGGCCTCGGCGCCCGAGCGGCCTCCTCTCCCAGAGGCGCGCCAGCCAGCCCACGACTCCTATCAGCGCGAAGGCGGCCAGCAGCTCCCAGCTCGGCCAGCGGGCCCACGAGGAGGCGCCCCACACGAAGGCCCAGCGCTCCATCCTCTCTCTCTCTCTCTCTCTCTCTCTCTCGCCCTTCGCCTCACGCCACGCGCACGCGCACTACACCCAACGCCCTGTCGGGGGACGGGCCTTCGCCTCCTCCCTCCTCTCCCTCGTCCGCCTCGCCTCGCCTTCAAGCCCCGCCCCGACAGCGCCAGGGCTGTCTCACGGCGTGCCTGACGGAAACTTCCGAAAAGGCGGCCATGGCGAGGCGAGAGAGAGGGCGCCTCCCGTTCTCTCTCATTCATGTGCCCATTACCAGTCCCTCCTTCGGGAGGCGTCGAACGGCAGCCTATCCCGCCCCCGCCCTCCTTTGGGCTTTTCTGTCAGGACCTTCAAACTCAGAACCGAGCACGCTACAGACTGACAGAAGCGCTGTCCAATCAGAACCAGACACGTCAGCGTTTGTTGTGGTGTGAATTCCAGCCGTTTCCGACGTGCGGCGGCCCTGACATTGGCTGTTGTATGACTTTCGGGCTGTGTGGCCATGTTCCAGAAGTATTCTCTCCTGACGTTTCGCCCACATCTATGGCAGACATCCTCAGAGGTTGTGAGGTATGGCCATGTTCCAGAAGTATTCTCTCCTGACGTTTCGCCCACATCTATGGCAGACATCCTCAGAGGTTGTGAGGTATAGCCATGTTCCAGAAGTATTCCCTCCTGACGTTTCTCCCACATCTGTGGCAAGCATCCTCAGAGGTTGTGAGGTATAGCCATGTTCCAGAAGTATTCCCTCCTGACGTTTCTCCCACATCTGTGGCAAGCATCCTCAGAGGTTGTGAGGTATGGCCATGTTCCAGAAGTATTCTCTCCTGACGTTTCGCCCACATCTGTGGCAAGCATCCTCAGAGGTTGTGAGGTATGGCCATGTTCCAGAAGTATTCTCTCCTGACGTTTCGCCCACATCTGTGGCAGACATCCTCAGAGGTTGTGAGACATTGAACATCTCTACGGGGAGAAATTGTTCCAAGGTGTTGTCACACATTGGCTGTTTATTCAGGGCGAGTGAAACTTGGCTCTTCCTCCTTCTTCTTCGTTCTCCTTCCCCCTTTTGTTGCTCTCCTTTCCTCAGATTCCACCTGAACATGAGGAAGAACTTCCTGTGTGAGGGAGCTGTTCAGCAGTGGAACTCTCTGCCTCAGAGTGTGGTGGAGGCGCCTTCTTTGGAGGCTTTGAAGCAGAGGCTGGATGGCCATCAGTTGGGAGTGCTTTGAATGCAATTTTCCTGCTTCTTGGCAGTATGGGGTTGGACTGGATGGCCTTTGAGGTCTCTCCCAACTCTAGGATTCTATAATTTATTTATTTATGTATTAACTACATTTATATCCTGCTTTTCTCACCCTTGAAGGGGACTCAGAGCAGCTTGCAAATACAATATATACAATATACTGTATATACAATATACTGTATATACTCGAGTAGAAGCCCAGTTTTACAGCCCTCTTTTTAAGACAGAAAAAGCTCCTCTCAGCTTATACTCGGGTGAGGGTCCTGGTTGGCTTATATTTGGGTCAGCTTATACTCGAGAATATATGGTACATTTATTATTTTTCTCTATTATTATTGGTATTATTGCATTTATTATTTTTCTCTATTATTGTTGCTACTATTACATTTATTTTACTCTATTTTTATTATTATTAATAATAATACATTGATTATTTCGCTCTGATATTATTATTGCATTGATTATTTTACACTATTATTACTTCTATTTTTTTTCTTGTATTATTATTATTATTACATGTATTTTACTCTTATTAAAAGGATACATAAGCACATTTACATTGAAGAAGATAAGAATAATGATTGGATCAGAGTTGGACAGTCTTATCTTAAATTTGAGCTTGATGTAAATATTCAAAAACATTTAACCTACTGATGCCTCAATTAATGTAATTTTATTGGTATCTATTTTTATTTCTGAAATTTACCTCCCTCGGCTTGTAAATGAGTCAATGTTTTCCCAGGTTTTTTTGTGGTAATTAGGTGCTTTGGCTTATATTCGGGTCAGCTTATACTTGCGTATATACGGTATATTATTAGCAATGCACAATATTAGCATTATATATTACTATATTGTACTATACTATTTTACTGTATTATTATGTATTAGTAATCTTGCATGTAATATATAATATATAATTAATATTTATTTATTTAGTGTCAAAAGCATCACATAATAAATGAGTTTAAAAGTGATGAAATAAAGAAATTACCAGCAGCTAAATAGTTTTAGACCAAAAGTGGGCAACAGCGACCGCAATAATTAATATTATTATATTGTATTATTGTTAATACGGATGTAGTTTGACCTCATTTGAACTTCTCTGGCTCAATGCAATGGAAATCCTGGGTGCTGTAGTTTGGAGAGGCACCAGACTCCTTTGACAGAGAAGGCCATAGACCACGTCAAGCCAAGCTCTAGTGAGTCATTAGTATTGAGCCATAGCAAGTGGTGCCAAACTGTATTAGTTCTACAGTGTAGATACACCCGAAGACACACGGGAAAGGAATTGCAGGTTTATCAATCTAAATGAGACAATAATGTTGCCAATGACCCCATGGCCTTGGAAATGTACTAGGACTGTAGGTTCCCTTCAATTATCAGGTAGAACAGCATCAATCAAAAATGAATTAAACGTTGTCCCAGGTAATAAATATTTTTGCTACCTTTTGACCAAATCCAAAATTCTCCACCTGGGTGGGTGAGAGAGTGACACCTTTGCTTTCTGGTGGTTTAATTGACAATAACTTTGTTTCATTCACACACAAAATGGAAACCCTTCTATGAAAAATAGTTTATTGCACAAAACCTTTCAATAATTTTTATGCACAAGCTTAATTCTTTTTTTTAATTGAACATGCTTTTTTTAAAAGGTCACAATCATTAAATCCTTAGTTACACACAACATAACTCACTTGTCCTTTGAAACTCACAATCCAAAACTGTTACGGAGGTGATGTTCTTCCTTGTTAATAAAATCTAATGGCCATTGGTTGGAAAAGTAAATGTGCAAAAGATTGCATAAGAACATTTAGAAGCAATTTCATTTAATAAAAAACAACCTCTGTACAGATCAACTCAAACGTTTCATGGTAAGGAGGTAACCACAGTTAATTCAACAGAGTAAAATTTTCCCATTCCAGCAAATTTTACGTTAATATTAACTCTGATTTTCAACAGGGGGAAACGCAATAATAAAAATGGATTTTAATTACAAATAGAATGGCATGGTTGGAACTTAACGTCTAAATTAAGGCGATTATTTTGTTTTTATTGTGCATTTGTCACAGTGACACATTTTGGTTTATAATCATGAGAATGTATCTATTGTGATTGCTCCATTATTGATTAACAGAGCTACTTAGGACAACTTTCCATGATGTTTAGTTTAATACATAGAAGGAGCAGCAACATACAACGCTTCCAAACAAGTATGTGTCCTTCCAGAAATCTTTCTAATGTTCTGAATGATAACTAATGGTGGATATAAGAGTTTGAATGTCTCAGGAAGAGAAGTGTCTTGCACTGACTGATTAAAAGAAAAAAACCCAGTGTCCTTTAGATAAAATGACCTGACGCTCAATCATTCCAAGCAATACATTGCTGTATGAATATACAACCTTTCATTTAAGCTGTGAATAGTTTGCTTTTTTTGATGCTCAACAGGACTGTGATTGGTACACAGACTCAAAATTCACAAATCCCATGTCCTTTCTTGTAAATAATACAGTGTTCTAAGTAGAATGGTAACATGAACATTCCAACTGTGCAGGTTTTGGACCTGAAGATATATATTAATTAATATACAATATTAACTTTGGTGTGTAAATACTACAGTATTTCTTCCTCTTTTAAATTAGCAACTATAGAAGCTAGAATATCAACAGCAGCAAAAACCATTACTCCTTACAAATTAATCTGTAAAACAGACCTAGTAACAAAAGCCATCAGCATAGCTGGATTAGTCAATAAAGCTTTCAATGTGTCATTTTGATAACAGTTGATCAGTCGTATGAAATAAGCGATGTGGTGTTTGCTGACAGTCCTTCCCCTAAAATGTTAAAACCCTTTACATTTTTTAAAAAAGTACCTTGCCTTCATATTATATGCAAAAATGAAAACATCTTGCCAGAGTTTCAAATCTAGAAGTATTAAAAATGTGGAAAACTCACAGTGAAGAACAGAATATAGCAAATCAAGCCATTAGAGGAAATCAGCATTTTGAAAGCAGCATAGGAAAAACATTATGTAACACTGCCCCGGAGCAAAGATGGTTTTGGATTCCACAGAGTACCACTTTGTCATGTTAACTGGGAGGAAAAAACCTTATGTACTAAAACTTCTTACACACACAAAAGACAGCATCCTTTCTATGATAAGCTTACTCTCAAAAAAAACCTAATATACAGATAGTATCGTTCTAACAGGCTGAGATTCTCAAACCACTTTACAAGTTTTTTTGTTTTCTATCGCTCGGTCTAACTACCAGGCCAGAACTGGACATTATGAAAGAAACAGACATCTTCTTACTTTCTTCCCTCTCTATAAAGTCTAATATTGCAGTCATTATCTTCTTCAGACCTGGGTCCTGTCTTCAATATTTGAAACATGGGACCCACATGCTACTTTCCCTCTTTGCTATTCTTTTGGGCTTTTTAAAAAGACAACCACCATTGCATGTCACTGGTGCACCAGTCTTTAGATTGGGCATCGCGCACCTTTGAGTTGGATACTAACAATTCATAAATCAGTCTAGAAAAATTTGCTGCATATTCTATCTTAAACATTACAGGGAAGGGGTAGGTGAGAAAATTGAATAGATGACATTTTTTATGGTAGTCAAATATATACCATAATATGATGTTGCAAAGGGGAATAGACACAACCAGCAGAAGGAGAAGGAGGAACAGACATAACCTTTTCACAACCAATCTGTGTGCCTTCTAACATCTAGCCCTAAGCTCTGAAATCAGTGACATCCCAGACTTCCACAACTTCCATCCAAGATACATGGCATCCTACATACACAACCGCCCATTCATTTTCCCCTAACGCATCTTAGAGTGCACTCTGAAGCTGTGAAAGTAAACAAAACCAACGCCTGGGACCTATGGAAAAAAGGAAGATAGCTTGCACTGTCAACTCAAAGGAACAGATTTTTAAAAACTTAATCATAATAAAAATAATCTTTATTTATATACCACACTCTCTCCTCAAAAGGACTTGGGGTGGCTGTTGTTTCAGCCTGCTAACTGCAGAACAGCAGAGTGTTTTTCTCAAAGAAGGCTATATGAACACTGAGCGAGACAGGCGTAGGGCGGGATTGGGGAACATGAAGTATTTCAGATACTGAGCTGCAACTCTCATCAGTCTTAGCTAGGGCTGATGGAAGATGTAGTCCAACATCCAGAGAGTCGTACATTCCCCATCCCTGCATTAGAGGGGAAAATTTAAGGGGAATTAAAGCTAACGAACGGGGATTTATAGGCAGTATATAACATTCATTTGAGAGATAAAATAAGTAAATTACATTTCTTAAAAGCTCTGATTTCAGGGCTAGCTTTCCTAGACCCCACGTATATATATAATATATATATATATACATACACACACACACACACACACACACACACAGTATTTTTCAAACATCCAACATTAAAAACAAAACCTTTGTGTTTTGTGTTAAATAAGCCTCTTAAAAACACGCACACACACAAACAGGTACTTCAAGGCAGAACCAAGCTGGACTATTTAGACACAGCTGTGCTCAAAACGTCCTCAAAGACGACATCACAACAACGACAGCAATGTGCAAAAGGCATCTTCCAAAGGAATCAAAGCTCTCCACTGGCCTTTGGTTGGGTATCCTGAATCCATTTCCTCTGTTTCAAGGTTCAAGACCACTGAGAGGTTACTGGCTTGCACTGGTCATCTGCTCTGGTGTGTCTACAAACCAACAAAGTCCTGAGCTGAAGCATTAGTCATTGCCAATCTAGTAAATGTGGAATTCTCTCATTTACTCAGGCCTGAATCAGACCACGTAAAAAGCCAGAAACTATGTAATGAGGTTGTGGTAGGCATGCAACTAAATTCTCTCTCTCTAGCCGTCAGCGGATAGGGAAAATTTTTCCTAATAGGACATCCTTATGCACCAAATGTCGCATCTTTTTCCTGCTCTGTTCCCACATTCCCCTCAAGCAAGACTGACAAGTTAAAGACATTTCTAATAAAGCATGACCTTCATATATTTTGCCGCTGATCATCGTGTGTTCTCAAAGTTAAAAACAGACGAGAGCTCTGAAAGGTTTTTAAATCCAAAGAAATAAATACCATTGATATAGAACCGTTACGAAGAGAAGAAATGGAGACAGTGGCATTACTGCCCCAACCCTTCTTTTTCGCCAGCACTTTGATTGCGTTCCTGTCGGTCTGCTGAAGGAAGAGTCTGGGGGTCCAAGGCAGTGGCAGGAAAGGCGGGAGAAAGGTCCACTAACTGCCCTTCTATCTGAGTCCAAGAAGACATCGATTCGTGGACTGTTATCGTGTGCTCTTCCATCTGACGCTGAAGGCTGTCCATCTCCTGCCTTTGAGAAAGAAGAATATAAGAGCCCTGCTGGATCAAGCAAAAAGCTCATCCTAGGGCCAGACTCCTATTTCCTATAGCTTTTAACATGTACTTTTAAAGTACATTATAATTATAGTATTGTCATCTTTTGATTGTGATTACCATATATACTCGAGTATAAGCCGAGGCACCTAATTTTACCACAAAAAAACTGGGAAAACATTGACTCCAGTATAAGCCGAGATGCCAACAAAATTACATTAACTGAGGCATCAGTAGTTTAAATGTTTTTGAATCTTTACATCAAACTGTAATTTAAGATATGAATATCTAACTCTGATTAAATCATTATTTTCATCTTCTTCAATGTAAATGTGCTTATGTATCCTTTTAATAATAATAGAGTGAAATAATAAATGTAATAATAATAATAAATGCAGTAAAATAATAAATGTATTAATAATAATAGAGTAAAATAAATGTAATAGTAACAACAATAATATAGTAAAATAATAGAGTAAAATAATAAATATAAATATACCATATATACTTGAGTATAAGCCAACCTGAATATAAACCCACCAGGACCCTCACCCGAGCATAAGCCGGTTCGGTTTTTTTCAGTCCTAAAAAAGGGCTGAAAAACTAGGCTTATACTTGAGTATATACAGTAATACTAAAACATTGTGTTTTTAGCTGCACATGTTTACTCTAATCATTTGTGTCACCTCTAATCCCAACACTCGAGAAAACACTGTGTATATATTTCTATTCTGTTTTATCTCTCTTAAAAAGAGACCCAAAGCGGCAAACAGTAAAAGCAGTACAATTAATTCAATTGAGTAAATTTGTTCTAGTTGTTGTTGCCTCAATATACCTCACATATTTGTCATGCAGATAAAATTAGAGAAGAACAAGATGAAACATATGTGTTACCTTGAGTTCTTTGTTGGAAAAAAATGGGACATAAATGTTAAAAAATAAAACTGACACTCTTCTGTCTGTTTTGGATTGATAACACATATTTTGGTGCCTCAATTGTGAGCCATGTTTCTGGGTATATTTGACTGACTGATTTCCAATATGGTGTTTGTTTCCGCCCATCAGCTCTAGCTTTTGAGATACAGAACATATGCCATCTACCAGTTGCCACCTGCTTACTCATAGGAAACCATGATAACCATATCTAAGAAATTAGAGCTGATGTGGTCTATTCAATGCAATTTTCCGAATCAGCGCTTCAAATAACCCCAGGAACAGGCCTAAAAACCAAGACTTTTTTTCTTGGGCTGTATAATCAGGACACTCATTCACTTTAGTATTCTGTATACAAAAGCAAGCTGACAATATTTTCTCACACAGATTGCACAATATTTTAGATAGCACAATGGACACCCATATGTTAATACAACAGCTCGGAAACAAGTTAAGTAGTCAGAAAACGTAGTTTCAACAGAACAGGGTTTTTACTCACTTGAGTTGCTGGAGGCAGCTGTTGAGGTTCTTCAAAGGTTCTTTACTCACAGCGGAAGGTGGTTTCAACAGCTCTTCCAGCAAAGCTGCAGGGACTGGACAGTCAGGAATCTTCACTGGGGTTACGGGATTCGAATTTGTCTCTCCCTTCAGCTCTTTTTTCTTTTTAAACAAAAAAAATCCAATAATGAGGAACTCACGCTCATGGGTGAAAGTCACTGTTCTTAAGTCCTGCTATCTGCTCAGCTTTTAAGGCTGCGTTTTGGTTTTTTGAAGTAAGACTTAAATCTTGGGATGCTAACTGCCAACTTCGTCACTTAATTTGCAAAGCAGTTCTTTGTTTATAACACAGTCCTGATCTTACAATGCATAGTTTTCTCCCCCTCCGCTCAGGTACCTTTTTCATCTTTCCGTGCTTCAAGTCCAACTTCAGCTGCTGGTTCTGCTGTAACAGTGTCTTCATGCTGTTCTTCAGTTCAGTCACTTTTGCCTGAAGCATGAACTTATCTTTCTGAGTTAAGGACAAATTGTCCTGGGCCATCTCCAGCTCTGTCTTGATATTCTAGAAAGAGGGAAAAAGCCAAAGTAACTATTTCAGCATTGAACAAAAAGACTGTCATGTTCTTTCGAGTGCAATCCTACATTGTTAATGGGATTTACTCTCAGGGAAGCAGGCATGGGATTCCAACCAAAGTTTCACACCCATCTGATGCAGGAGTGTAAAATGGAATGTATTTAGTATTTAATTTGACACCTTTCTCTTTCCCTAACAGACGAACTCTTCCAATAAGTAAATGAAGTACCTGCAGAACTACTTGCACTCCCTCCAACTCTTTCTGGTTGCGTTGCTCAGTCAAGTCCAGCTGCTGCTTCAGGGCCTGGATCTCTCTCTCCTTCTGTTCTACTTCCCACTTGAGGTCTTCAACCTATACGTAGAGATTATTTCAAAATCAGATCACACCAGAGAAACAAGTTCAATGTCGGTGTAGCCCAGTGGAGAATAGAAAGATACGTTAGCAGGATAATTTTCTCAATATGATAACTCTCCATTAAAATCTCTTTTTTATCCTGCCTTCTCCCACCCCAAGTTCAAGATTCAAAGCAGGTTACGATCAATTAAAAATGTCACTAAAAATTCACAAGCACAAAAGATAAAGCAATATTACACAATCAAAGAATTAAAACCAGACTGAAACCTTTATCAAGAAACACACACACGCTGGCACATCACTTAGCAAGATCCAGCACAAATGGCTTTTCACCTCTTGATTTTCTGCTGGTTGCTTGTTCAGTTGCTCATTCAACTGCTGCTCCAGAAGCTGAAGCTGGGATCGGGCTTCTGCTAGTTCTTGCTGGAACTGGGACACTTCTTCCGAATGCTTCCCTTCTGTGATCCTAGACCAAAAAGAAAGGCTCAACCCACTTGGATAATAATTACAATTATCCAAATGCTATATACTGGTAGTTCTTTCTGAAGTGGCAGACCCCAAAAGCACAAAGTGGAGAGAACACACTTAAATATGAACTTAGTTAATCCATCATGCTGCCAACCAAGAATTACGCTAGAAGACTTTCAATAGTGTGCTGTTCCACTGATTTTGCCTTTTGAAAACTGTATTTTTAATGAACCCCTGAGTCCCAGTTCTGGGGAAAAATCAGGCTATGAGTGAATAAAATACTACTATTATTATTATTATTATTATTATTAATAATAATAATAATAATAATAATACCCTGCTTTTTCTCTCCACAAAGGAGACTCAAAGTGGCTTACATTAAAAGCATTTCAATACAATTTAAAATCCAAAAATATACAAACACTAAACTAAAATTAAACACCAATAGTATTAATTAAATATTAACAGTTAAAATCATTTAAACCGATTCAAAACATATTCAAAACTGCTACTACTACTACTAATAATAATAATAATAATTTTATTCACTCATAGCTGTATTATTATTACTATATTATTATTATTTAGCTACCCATATGGGGAAGGAACAGAGCCATGCCTCTTCTCATTGCCCTCAGTGCTGCATGTCTGCTCAACTCTCTCCTGTCCCCAAACTCCACACGTAAGGCAATGTTCTGGAAGGTGAGCCGTGTATATTTATGGAGACTCCACAACAACAAATGGAACCTCTGATGACAGAAGGCCTCTAAATTGCAGCTGAGACAATTGTTCAGCATGTGGTCTTGGGGTGGAATCAGGTAGGAAGCCACGATCAGGACAGAAGCCTATGGCTATGGCTTGAATTAGGACTGTGTTTCATGCAACAACTAAAAAATTGTACTCTTCCTAAGAAATGCCTCATTTTGGCATTACTGCCGTACTTACTGCAGTTTGTTGACTTCATCCTGGAGGGCTTGGATGAGCGCATCTTTGGCCTGGAGTTCTCGCTGCACCTCGCTGAGTTCAAGTGCGGCAGCTTTGTAGTGGCGCCGATTATGTGCTGCTTCAGCTTTGGCTGTCACAATCTGCAACAGTACTTCTATTGTCATTGCACTGATACCATATAGCCCTCTCCCTGTTCCTTGATCCTTTCTGTTCTCTCAGTGACCAAAACCTCTAGTTCTCACTTCCTGTCACACAACAGCCTTTCACAGGGCCAGCTTGTTCCCATATATACTGCATGCACAAATATATATATTTTAAAACCCAGCAATGGGAGCATGTCTGCAACACTCCTGACAAAATGCCAGCTAGGTTCGTACCTGTTCTTTGAGGTCTTTGACTTTGGTCTTCTCTCTTTCCAAGGCTGTCTGCAAGGCCTGGATGAGCTGCCTCATCTGCTGATCTTCCTCCTCTTTACGCTTCAGAACAGCCTGGACCTGGAGCATCACACAACCCAAAGTGTGAACATTAGAGATTTGTTTTGGGATGAACTTCTGGAGACTATCATTTATTCGAGTATCGAGTACGTTCAGGCTTCTGCAGGCACATATGCAGATATATAGTTGACTTGATACAAGTGTGCATAATCATATCAAAAAATAATAATCAAAATAATCATAATCAAAAAAACCCTTCGGGGAGATGGTGGCAGGATAGAAAAAGTATTGTTGTTGTTGTTGTTGTTGTTGTATCCAATCATGGTAGCCAAGAAATCTATTCTATATAATCAAAGTGAAAATATGTTTGTATGTTTGCATCTATCTATCTATATTTGTAAGTATTTTCCAAGATGGCTCCCACATCCAGAGAGCCCTGTGACTCCCACCAACAATGGATGGATCTGTGAACCCCACTGATGATGGATTTGGACCAAACTTGGCACACAGACCCATCATAAATACTGTTGGGGTTTGGGGGTAATGACAGAGAATGATGTTAATTATAGTTTACCCACATCCTTATGCATTTTCTAATGGCAGCATTCATAAAATACAAAAACAAATAATGACTTTTACTAATAAAAACATTAAAAATTACCTCACTCAGGCATTGCAAGATACCTATGCTAGTAAATAATAAATTTACCCGTGGGGAAATTTCCATCTCAAGTGGCCATTATTTTCCCTCTCGTTCCTGTCCACAAAGAATACAAGATGATATGCTTGGGCTGAAAAGAATCAGCCTGTCAAACAAAAAAAGTGCTTCAGTATACCTGTAGATTCAGTTGCACCAGATCAGCCTCTCTCTTGGCCAGCGCTGCTTCAAGGATCCGATTATGTTCTCGAAGAGCAGCGTTGGACTGGCCCAGGCCAGTGAGTTTCCCCCGTTCGTGTTCTAGTTCCAAGGCGAGCTTCTTATTCATTTCTTCCAAGCGCTTAATCTTCCTCCGGAAGCCCCTTGCTTCTTGAAGCTGAACCATAGAATATCGGCATTTATATAACCTGAGGGCTACTGCAATTCAGAATCGCTTAAAGCTATTGAATGCCAAATACCATATATACTCGAGTATAAGCCGACCCAAATGTAAGCCGGGTCACCTAATTTTACCACAAAAAACTCGGATAACTTATTGACACGAGTATAAGCCGAGGGTGGGAAATTTCAAATTAAAAATAGACACCAATAAAATTACATTAATCGAGGCATCAGTAGGTTAAATATTGCATATATATGGATACAGATATACAGGTACATGGATTTACATGTATATAGGATTTGCAAACATATGAGGGGAAAATTCATATATAAAATTAATGTCTATAGATAGATACAGATATATTCAGTACACAGGGACTGCAAATGCATGCAGGGAGTTAATGCCTATATATCTATAGGAGAGTTTAACAAATATTTCAGGGGGAAATGCTTTTATAAATTAATGGATATATATTTTTCTTCTTCCTGACTTGCAAGGGTGTCTTTTCAAAACATTCCCTTGGTTAAGAGCGAGGGAGGCTTTGGAAAACACACTGATAAGGGAGGGTGAGAGAGAAATATATCATATATTGCAAGCAATGGCTTCCAGGTTCTGTTGCCTGGCCTTGACCCCATTATAAGCCGAGGGAGGCTTTTCAGCTAAAAAAAAAAAAGGGCTGAAAAACTCGACTTATCTTCGAGTATATATGGTAATAGGTATGGGTCAGCTGGGTCCAGTTTCACCATGACTGGGGAAAAATTTAGCCAACCCCCATGTTATTGAATGCCACTTTCCATCAGTCAGTGGGGAGGTATAGGGAGGAGAATATAAACATCTGGGAGGCCAAATATTCCTGAACTCTGTGCTAGAGCAATAGTGTGCCAATCAAATGAGTGTTAAAAGACTCCACATTACATACCTCATCTTCAAGTTCCAGGACCTTTTCTCTGTACTCTTCAAGCTCCTGGCTGGTGAGCGAGATGACTTCTTGCAGTTCTTTTTCTAAAACCATCTTACTGTGACTGAGCACCTGCAGCTCTGTCTCTAGAGCTTGAATCTTTTCCTGAAGGCAAATGATATTAGCTTAGTTAGCATCTCCGTAAGGGCAGACAAGCCATTGTTGAAGGGAATCAATCCTCCTCCCCCATACCCAGGGTGTATTAGTTAAGGATTCTGCTTACTAGACCAGCCTGGCTAGTTCCACAATCAGAGATTTGCGCCTTTAACTTGTTCAGCTCTGCTTCAGAGGACTCCTTCGCAGTGAGGGCTTCCTGCAGCCGGCGACTAAGGATCCCAACCGCATTTTCATAGGCTTTGTGCTTGGCTTTCATATCCTTCTGGGCTGTGGTCAGGTCTGATCCCAGTCGCTTCATTTTCTGCTTCTGTTCTGTAATGGCCCTAAAAATCAAACCAAAAACACAAAATGCAAATGTGTGCCTTAAGATAAACAAGTAGGGATTCAAACGGAAACGTTAAAGTATATCCTCATGTTATAATTCTCTTGTTCTGGGATTGCAATCCACCATGACCTTCACCTCTACCAGCATTTTTATTTTCATTTGCTGCTTCCAAAAACTCTTGCAGTTTGATACCAGGGATATGAGTATGCTTAGTCCATGTTAGGCAATTTGGAGGATGTGTTGTCAAAGGCTTTCATGGCCGGAATCACCGGGTTGCTATGAGTTTTCCGGGCTGAAGATCTTAACAATCACACCGGATCATAAAGGGAGATGCGTTCAGACAGGTAAGCTGGATCAGAACCGTTTAGGGATTTATAGGATAAAGCCAGCACTTTGAATTGTGCTCGGAAGCAAATTGGCAGCCACTGGAGCTGACATAACAGGTACATTGTACATGAATGGTATTGCTGGATTTTTAAAATGTATTACTTGAAACTTTGAATTATTTGCTTTTATGTAATCTAGGCTAGGAAAGCAAGGAAAAAGGACAAAAGACACAGCAGAATTCTGGAAAGCAGAACAAGCATACTCACATTTTTGTTTCTTGTTGCATTTCATCAATTTGCCGTTTCAATGTTTCATTCGTCTCGGCAAGAACAGACATCTGCTCTCTGTCAAACTGCACGGACTGTAAAGCATGGAGGAAGCATGGAAAGAGGAAAAGCAAAAAAGGTGACTATAAGCTACATATCCTATCAATAAAAGGGTCAGGAGAGAATGCTTCTGGGACATGGCCAGACAGCCCGGAAAACTCACAGCAACCCAATACATTCATTACCCACTACTCCTTGCAGCTCATGACATCTGTCCCCAACCCAAGTTGAAAGCAACTTATTCCAACAGACAGTGGAGCATTACAATGGGTCTTCAGTACTGAAACATTACAATTGCTATAACTATTACTACTACTACTACTACTACTACTACTACAGGATCTCGGTAGGTGTGGATACCAAAATCCGTGGGTGCTCAAGTTCCATAATATAGTAGTGAAAAGGCATCCCTTATAGGAAATACCAAACAATTCAAAGGAGTGCTGGAGAAAGCCTGAGGATCTATGAAATGGCTGGAGGCTACAATATGGTATAACTATGCATCAGAGTGTGATAAAATCAAGGTTTTAAAATATTTTTAAAAATTTTGAGCTATGGTTAGTTGAAGCTGTGGATGCAGATATATAGTGAAAGAACAAAAACGATAGGCTCGGCGTTCTCCGTACCTGCAACTCCGCCTCCATGCCATCCCGCTCTCTCTGGGCCACTTGCAGCTGACTTTCCAGCTCTTCCAATTGCTTCTGGACACGAGACACTTCCTTTGCCAGCTTTGCATTTTCAATGTCCACCGATTTCTTCTCGTCCCGAAGGTGGAGAAGTTCTCGTCTTAACTCCTTCATTTCAGAGTCCAGCCTCTTTTTGGTAGCCTTCAGTTCACTGATCAGCTGGTCCTTGGAACTTGCATCTCTACGGTAAGCTTCTACCATCACCTAGATATCACAAAAGCCCAAGCATGTACCTCAGTCTCAACACAACCGAGAGGAAATACTCTTAAAATTATACATAGATGGTACTCTTATCCATGCAAACTATACAGAATTAATAATCTCTAAATTATGTTAGAAAAAGTGCTGAGAAATAGACCTATGAGGTGAAGGTGATTCTGGGATGAAGTTATATCACAAATAAAACAAATAGTGAGGGAAATAATGTTTTAGGGGAGTTTTATAATCTCTGTATTCAAAAGTAAGATTTGATTATTGTTGTCTTATATTGTTCATGTTATATGCCACAATACTCAAAATAGTCAGAATCTGAAAAAAGCTAAAGAATTGCTTAAATAGGATGTGGGCTATAGCCCTATCAGAAAAATTAACCTATACATTTTTAATTATGTCAGAAGCGACTTGAGAACATACTATAAGTCACTTCTGGTGTGAAAGAATTGGCCGTCTACAGAGACGTTGCCCAGGGGACGCCCAAATGTGTTAGCTGGGAGGTTTCTCTCATGTGCCTGCAAGCTAGAGCTGACAGATGGGAGTTCACCCCGTCTCACAGATTTGAACCGGCAACCTTCAGGTCAGCAACCCAACCTTCAGGTCAGCAGTCCAGCCAGCACAAGGGCTTAACCCATTGCACCACTGCAGCTCCTTACCTATAAATTAAGATTAGCGAAAGGAGAACTGAAAGAAGATATTTCTGATAATACCACCAAACATCCAAGAAAGATTGTGAATGAACAATTAGAAAACGTATTGCAATAATTATATGTAATGGATGAAATTATAATAAGTAGAAGTAACAGAATTGACACAGCTGTGTTTTTATAATGCTCTGTGAGTGATGGAAGGGGTGGAGGAATATAGATTTGGGAATAGATAATATGACAAGGCATTTGTATTATGTTTTAAATGTTTTGAAATAAAAATTACAAAAACAAATTTGTAAGGAGTCAGCTAACACATTTAGCTGACTTAGCTTGTTTTTAACCCAGCATTACATCTACAAAACATAGCACAGACCAGTTAGGAGAAAAACACAATTCTGATTAGCAGTTTACTTAAAAAGATACATATTTAGGAGAAGACACAGATATACACCTTTTGTTGAAGTAATTGCTCCTTTATCTTTTGCGTCTGTTTCTTGAAGGCCGTGCTTTCTTGTTGCAGATTCTCCACCTATTGGAAAAACGAACCTCGGCATTACTTTGGCACTGGATATAGCTTTAGCTTTCAATCTAAGCGTCTTCCTGATGATGCAACGTTTCATGAGCACCAAACACCATGTAAAAATATATATAATTGGCCCAAGGATTCTGTTTATGGATTTGAAGGCAACCATAAGGCTGATGTGGCCCTCCATGAAAATGAGTTTGACATCCCTGCTTTAGGGGAATCTTGTCAATATAACATGCTGCTGATAAATACAAAAATGAAAGTATAGCCTATGGGGTACAGAGGTGCAGATTACCTGACTTGATTTGATGGCTAGTTCTTGCCTCAATTGCTCTAAAACATCGGAGGCTGCCTCAGTACTCTCCCCTAAATGCTGGACTCCTTCGTCAAGCCCTTCTTTGCCTGCTTTCGCAACCTGTAGCGCTACTTCCAGGACGATTTTCTCATTCTGCAAGTATCGGATGGAGTCATCCTTGGAGGTGGCTTCCCCCTGCAGCTCCGTCAGCCTGGCCTCCACCTCATCGTAACATCTCTGCAGGTCCGCCAGGGACTCCTCGCGGGTCTGCAACGTCTCCTGAGTGGAGCTCAACTGCTTCATGAGATCTAGTTGCTCCTGCTGCAAAGCCTCAACCTGAAGATCCCGCTGATGCAATGTCAATTTAACCTGAGTAAAGAACAAAGAAATACATACATTCAGACTCAGATCCTCTCACTGTGCAAACATGGGAGTTTTTATGGGAGTTTCATTTTTTCTAAACTAAGCTTTTGCCCCCGATTCATCTGAAATGTAAACTCATGGAGCAAATGTTATGCTAGACTTTTTATAAAAAGCCCTGGATTTTAACAATCAACTTACATACCATCGAAGGCTTTCATGGCCGGGATCACAAGGTTATTGTGCGTTTTCCGGGCTGTCTGGCCATGTTCCAGAAGTATTCTCTCCTGACGTTTCGCCCACATCTATGGCAGGCATCCTCAGAGGTTGTGAAGATGCCTGCCATAGATGTGGGCGAAACGTCAGGAGAGAATACTTCTGGAACATGGCCAGACAGCCCGGAAAACATACAACAACCCCAACTTACATACCTTTTCTAGCTCCTGCTCCAACGTTGTTGCAGAATCAGCCATTTTCTGGAGTTGTTCCTTCTCATCCTCAAACTCTGTCAGTTTTCTCTGCAAATCGTCTTCCACCATTGTCTTCGCTTCTTGGATCTGCAGAAAAGCTGCTTCTTGATCTAACATGTCAGCCTGTTTGAAAGTAAGAGACAATGCTGACAAGTTAAAGGGAATAATAATAATACTTTATTTGTACCCCGCCCTATATCCCCAAGGGAACTCTTTCCAACAAAAGTAACAAAATGGCAAACATTAAATGCCCAAAACAATGATAAATCCAATCAAAACAGTGGATAAAACAATCTCAAAATAAACTTACAAAACTAAGTAAAAATAATATATAACTGAACTTAAATAAACACACCTCTATATTTTGTAACTGCGTAGCTATTCGCTCCTTCTCTTTGATGGATCTGTGCTGAGTCTCTGTTAACTGATGAGAGAGTGTTACATTCTCCAGCTTGAGATGCTCCAACAGGCCCACTTGTGTCATCTGGCCAGCCTTGGGAAGACAAGAGGATGAGAGGAGATATCATTCGGAGCTCTGACTCCCAACTAAGACATATTACCTGAAGCCATGATGCTTCTTGGTGGTTTTCAACCATGCCATTTTAGCCTGCCCTCCTTTTATATCCATGAGCCTTGTTTCTAAATCCAAGCCTATTATTATTATTATTATTATTATTATTATTATTGACACAACAACATAGTCTGAAACAGCAAACAAGATAGATATGCTGGATTTCGTATCACAAAATCACAAGTCGAATACTTCCCAAGTGTCTAGGACAGTGTGATGTATTTATTATTATTATTATTATTATTATTATTATTATTATTATTATTATTATTATTATTATTTCATTTCTATCCTGCTTTTTTCCCATGGGTGGGATCTAAAGCGGTGTATAAAGTTTAAAAACACCAACACATACACATCAATACATAAAATGCATAATCAAACCAAAAACATCAACCATCAATGTAAAGAAATAACCCAATTTGAACACCCCTTATACAACAATTAAAACCTAGAACAAATATCATTAAATACCATTAAAAATTCCCAACTTCAGGCCACTGAGGTTATTTGAAAAATCAATTAAACAGTTCCTAAGACAGAATATACCGCAGCCTCCCAGATATCCCTGTATTCCAACTCCCATCAGCTCTAGTTGTGATCATGTCTAATGATGAGGAAATGCAGTTGCAGTCCAGCATCTGAAGGGCCATATAAAATGACATGGTGAACCGCATTCAGCCTTTATTTAGAAACGGTACCATGATAACATTCCACACCAAAAATACTACAGGGCAAAAATACTACAGGAATAGGAAGTCATATCCACCTGCATGTTTGCCATCTCGCTCTGCAGCCGAACCCTTGCTTCCTGGGCCACAGCCAATTGCTGCTGGTACCAGTGCCGTACTTTCTGCAATGAGGCAATCTCTGCTTGAGATGATTTCAGCTTATTGGTCAATGTTGTGCGTTCCAGCTGCACCTGCTGGAGCTGGCTTTGTAAAGATGAAAGCTGCTGCCGGAGATCATGTACTAAAAACCAAGGAGAAATAAAAAGTCGTCAGGTTTAGCAACTCTACCAATAACAGCGAGGAAATCACATCTTCTTTTTTGAGAGCTCCATATCCCATCTGCGAACATAAAAACAGGCAACCACAGGAATGTTTCAACACTCTAATCCCACTAATAAGAAAAGCAAGCCGCTAAACCCAATTTAAAAGCCATACATTACTGAACAGTTGGTACAACTGAGTATTCTTTATCCAAAACCCTTGGGCCCAGAAATGTTTTCCATTTTTACGTTTTGAATACCTGCATTTGCAGATACATCCATAATAAGTTATCATGAAGCTGGGACCCTGGTTTAAACCCAAAATTCATTTGGTTCATATACATCTTCTACACATAACCTGGGAAAAATGTTATACAACACAATTTAATAATTTTGTGAATGAAACAAAGTTTGTGTACACTGAGCCAATGGAAAGTGGTTATTACAATCACCCATGTGGACAATTTGGGAATTCCAGATAAGCTATAACCAAATTATATGAAAAATTCCTAAAATATTATTATTTACTGTTCACAGAAAATCTCCTGTGAATGGACAAAAATCAAAAGTTTGTGCATCGCTTGCACAAGTGTCTAACTCAAGGCCCACGGTCGAATTCGGCCCTCCCTGTCATTTTATTCAGCTCTCCAGATTGTGAGACACAACTCATGTATTCCTCACCTTGAGACAGCATCATGACTAGAGCTGATGGAAGTTTGGATACAGTGACATCTGGAAGTCTGCAATTTGTTCTGTTTAATCAGGATGTTGGGGTTTGGATTGAGATACAAAGGCTGTGGATATGATGTCTGGCTTTAAAATGTCCTTTCACCTTTCCCCAACCTGAGCGCTACAGATGTTGTTGGGTTACAGTTCCATTATCCCCAGTCCACATGGCGGATGATCCAAAGTGATGGGAGTTGTTGCTTAATAACATCTGGGGACCCAAACTGGGTGGAAACTATAGTGCACTGATCACTCTATAAACAATTATAGCTGGCCCTCTCTCTGTCTCCATGGATTCTCCATGGATTCAACGGCCCTTAGAAGGCAACCATCAGGCTAATGTGGCACTCCATGAAAATGGGTTTGGCATCCCAGTCCATTGCCTTACCTGTGCTATCTTTCGTAAGGACACTTTTCTGCAAGTCTTCCACTTTCCCCATTAGCCTTTGGTATTGCTCTTCTGCCACCTGCAGGTCATTGCTGGAGGCGGCTAGGCCAGCGTTCTTGGCCTCCAGCGCTGCCTGCAGCTCTGCCATGGCCCGTTCCAGGTCCCAACAAGACTGTTTTAAGGTGGCCACCTCCACGTTCAGGGAGTCCTGTTTCTGCTGGCTGCTCTCGCTATGCTCCATCTGGGTCTTGAGCTTCATGTGCAAAGCAGCAAGCTGGGCCTGCAACTCTGTCTTTTCTTTGAAAGCCTGAAGAAAACCAACATTTAGAATATTTTAAAACGTGTCGTTGGGATTCAGGTGACACAGAAGGCAGACAGGTTATGATGGTGTTTCAAACTCGTCTTGAAATCTGCATTTTACACAATCAAAAGTCAACCTTCTCATCAAAGATCACAGCTTCTTACATCTTTCCACTCGCGACCCCTTTCTGCCTGAAATTTTTTATGTGACCCTAAATATATAGATATATAAAATAGGTATACAAAATCAGACATTTACTGATAGCAAATCAGCATTTTCAAAGCATGCTAAGCAGGCCGATTTTCCTTTTTGTGGAGTACAGCTGAAGCATTTCCTGCAGAGTCCACTGTAACCACTGCATGTTGTTGTGCTAACAGATTCAGAAACATTTCACTCTTGCCAAATGCTTCATGATACCAAGACTGAACTCTGTTTGGGACTGGGACCCACTGTGTAAGAAGCCGTTCCCTAGTTGGACTTTGTTAGGCCCTACTATGCTGGGGTGGGAATAGAGCCACCGCACACTCTGTTTGTAAAGATCCACCACTATAGACAAAAAATGTTCAGGCGATCCTCTGTATAAAAAAATTTCAAGATTCTATATCTTGAAAATTTTTAATTCCCAAAAGTAAACCTTGATTTTGGAATATTATATAAGGGGCTTATTTTCTCACACCACTGTATATAATGAGCATCCACCGATTTTGCTATCCAGAGGGATTCCTGGAACAAAACCTTAACACTTAACAAGGGCCCACTGTAGTTTCATTACCATTAATATTATTATTATTTATTTATTTACAACACTTTGCTTTCTTTTTATTCAGAAACGCCCTGTCCAAAGCCTTCTTGTGCAGACATATAAATGTAACTGTGTTGGTTCTTTCAATCCTAGTCTCTTTTAAGTGCCACACAAGGAGCTCCCTTGAGAAATTTCAATAACACTTAGCAAAAATGTTCAGCTTCATTCATACCTCATTGGCTTCTAATGACAGCGCTTCTAGCTGTCCTTCAAGCCTCATCTTTTCTTTGAGGACCTGCAACATTTCATCATGCGTGCCTGCGACAGAACTCTCCATCGATATACTGGGGAGAGACAAAGGAGATGCTTTTGACAGAAGCTGGGCCAACAGTGCCATTTTCATTTGTTCTAAATCAATAACAGGCAACTCATGATATAGTCCCAACATACTCTCATACCTTAGGTTTGGCAAGATTGTAGTTCAGAGGCTTGAAAACAACTTGGCCCGTTTTGCTAACAAAACTAAAAAGAATGTATTTGTTTTCAGTTCATTCAAATGACTCCCAAACCAAGACAAGTGTTCCAAGTTATTTAAATCTGGAGATAACTTGTGATTAAGTGGAAATGAGATAAAACCGAGCTGTGGTATTTACTCATTATCCATTGGCTAATTCTAAACGTGGTTTGAAAGAGATCAGCATTAAGACATCATTACAATATCACAGAGGGGGTAAGCTTCTAAGAAACTACAAGTAATCCCATTCTTAAAGGACTAAAGTAGATAAGAGCATCTAAAAGGCAAGATTCCACAAATCTTGTTAAGTGCCCAAAGCTGGAAACAACTCGGTGTGGATGACATACTTAATGGGGTATGAGAAGGATAACAAGGTTTATAGACAGGTGAACACATAGTGAGGGTACACTTCATAGAAAAATGCTGGATGAAACCCAACAGATCACCAAGTGCAGAAAAGGGTCACCTCAGCAAACCATGATTCCAACTATGATTCAGATGAACACCAAATGTATATCCATGGCAGAACTCAAGGTAGCGCATGCAAATTCTGAAACCATCTCATATTCCTTCAGGCTATAGTCCTGGATCCACTTCTGTTAAGCTAAGTGTCTCTCAGCTAAAGCCTTATTTCACTGAGATTCTACTTAGGAGATCTCTTGGAGCACAAGCCTCCAAGATGCCAAAGATGGGAAAAGCCTATATATATATACCTCTATATATCTACAATTGTCTGTCTTGTCAGTGTATAAACGGCACTGAACGTTGGCCGCATATGTATGTTCTGTGGTCCACCCTGAGTCCCTTTCGGGGTGAGAAGGGCGGAATATAAATACTGTAAGTAAATAAATAATAAATAAAGGAAGCTACAGCCCTGGGTTTTCAAGATATGAGCATTGAAGTTAGTGTCAGGGGCTCAGTAGGATTTCTCATTCATAGGGCTGCCATATGTCAAAGCCAAATGAACACAAGTAACAACAAACCCTCACTAATTTATTTATTTTTATTTTCGTAACTTCTACAGGCTTATTTACAAGGCTCATAAACTCTAGAACAAGGCTTCTTAAACCTTTTCCACCTGCGACCCCTTTCCACCAGAGAAGTTTTTACCAGACCCCAGACATATAGGTATGTTAAAGAGGTATTTTAAAAAAACAAACATTTACTGATAACAAATCAGCATTTGCAAGGTTGGTTAAACAGGCTGGTTTTCCTTTTTGTGAAGTACAGCTGAAACACCTGCAGAGTTTGCAGAGTCCACTGTAAACCCTGCACAACAAGTTTGTGTAAATGTCTAAAACTGTTGGTCAGAAAACCTATACTGTTGCCTGTTTGGGACCCCAACATTAAGTGAAGTTGACCCTATTTTGGGTTGAAGACACTTCAGAACATTCCACAATAGACAGACTAGTTCCTAAACAGGCTACTCAAATGCAGAAAATAACTCCCTGATAAATCAAAATTTGAAATGCTCCCCTTAGGCCTCACCTGCTGGAAATGCTGTCTCTCCGGCTCCTTGCTTCTCCGTTGATTTCGGGATCCTGGGCATGATGCTCTGTTGCAGCCGCCTGTAGCACCTCTCTGATGGAAGGGAACTGTCCAACTGCATCCAAAGGGACCTCTTGGCCATTGACTGGAAACGAAACACTCTGCCTGCTCTCTGCACTGAGCAGCATACCATAGATTCCCCTTCCCGATACACTGCTGTAGCTGGAACTATCACTTTCATTGCCATCCAGCCTGATTCCAGCTTCACTTCCATCAATTTCCGACATGCTGTCTCCAGCCAAGGAGGAATTCTCCAACCGGTCGTCGGGATCGGGTGTTACCCTGATCTCAGAGATCACAGATGTCAGGCTGCTTCGGTTTTGCTTTAGCGACCCACCGGGCGAATCGGCCACTGGAACAGTTCCGCTGGGGCTTCCCTCTGCATCTTCAGTCCTATAATCAGCCAGAGATCGAATTCTACTCGACCGGGAAGATTTGGAATTTTTCCTTTCACTTGAATGTGTTAGAAGGCCCAGGCTTCCCAGTTTTGGTCCCCGCGGAACACTCGTTCGTAGAAAGGAGTATTCTTTTGTCATTGCTACAGTGCTGGCTCTTGGCAAGATCTCGGGATTTAACATCAGCTCAGGATCCAGGGTACTGCAAGGACGATTCTTAGCTGTACACTGCTTTGGAAGAAAATGTTACATATTTTAAACACTGTAAGTGGAATTGACACTCCTAAACATTGAAATTAGCATGGGAAACAAAAGGCTGAAAGACCACATGCTGCAATCCTGGCTCCTCCAGAAGCCAAGTCCCTCTCATAGAAATGTGAAATCCTTGACACAAAGCCCAGAAGAGGCAGAGTTATGACAATTATGAAATGAATCCATTCACAACAAATACTATGGAAGCCACTTGTAGGCTCTTACTCTCTCCTGATGCCTTTTGACGCGGTACTGCTTGAGCTGCTCTTCAAGGCGACGTCTCGCCTGAAGCCTGATCTGTTCTTCCTTCTCCAATGGAAGAGAAGAGTCTGCAGAGCCTACAGAGTGAAAGGAAGGTATCAGGAATTTTGATGCGTCCCGTGGATATTTCACTTCTAAGAGGAAGATACTATTTCTGATCAAAACCATGAAAAACAGAAATACCGTAAGAAGAGAAGAGAGACAGTATCTCGGTTTTAGTGAAGGGATTAGAAGCTACATTCCTTGTTGTTGTTTAAACAATGCTGCTTTAGGGCAAGTTCAAGGAGTGTATTTCCTGCCATAGGTTTACCAGATTCCTGTCAAGAAGGGATCCAGCAGTAAACAGCAATGAGTAGCAGAGATGATACAACTCAAGGCAGCAAAAAAATCTATTCCAACTCACTAGTTGGACCACCCAGTGAATCCCATCTCTACGTATATTTTTGTCAAATAATACGGTTCTGCTCACTTTATATTGCAATTTAAAATATTCTGTTTTAGCCTACTTGTGCAAATCAGGTCATTATTAAAAAAAACAAAGCTTTGCCTCACAAATGAAGAACTGAATAGACACAGGACAGTCTGTTTTGCTATACACCAAGTGGAAGTCAAAATCGGGATTTCTCAGATATTAGTTCAACCAAGGGATGCATTGTATTTTAACAGAAATTTCTCATAACAATGTTCAAAACAGAAGACCTATGGGACTGGATGGCCCTTGCGGTCTCTTCCAACTCTATGATTCTACTTTCTGCATAGCAGGATGGGATTGGACTGGATGGCCCTTGTGATTTTCTAGCTCTATAGTTCTATGATCTTCCACTTATGTATAAAGTGTGCAGGAGGGATCAGGACAGACAGTGCCTATAATATTTTCACGATCCCGCCCCTTCTTTCTCTGTGCAACATTTATGCGCATAAGCAAAGCATGCTTTGTTTGCAAGCATGCAGTGAAGAGTGGCCCACCCCACCCCAAAAGTCCCAATAACATTGTGTAAGCATTGATATTAAGAGCGCACAGTTCCTTCACTTAGTATTGATGGGGCCATAGCTCTTTCCAGCAAAATGACATTACTCTCTATTAAGTGCCTTAATTGCCTATTTTTTAATCTAAGGAAATTACTTTCAGACTATGTATAAGGGGTATATGAACAGAAATTACTTCTGTGTTTACACTTGGGTCCCATCTCCAAGAGATCTCATTATGTTTGTATATGAAAATATACAAGTATTTTATTATCCAAAGCATTGCTAGCCCATAGCATTCTAGATAAGGAATACCCAACCGGTATTACCATTGTCTATATGTTGTAAAATGCTGCAGAAACACTTTTGAGTGGCAGGACATAATATTATACTATAAATAAATAATTTAGCCTCATGTATTTTTTTTTTTTGCTAAAATGCCATAAAGAGAGGCAGTGTAATGGGGTTTGGGGGGGGGGGGTTATCGTGCCACAGGCGACTTGAGAACATACTGCAAATCACTTCTGGTCTGAGAGAATTGGCTGTCTACAGAGATGTTGCCCGGGGGACACCAAGATGTGTTACCATCCTGCTGGGAGGCTTCTCTCATGTCCCTGCAAGTTAGAGCTGACAGACGGGAGCTCACCCAGTATCACGGATTCGAACCCAAGTCAGCAGTTCAGCTGGCACAAGGGTTTAACCCATTGCACCACCACGGCTCCTAGTATAATGGTTACAAGTCATTTTGACCATGATTTGGGAGACAGTCACTCTCTCTTACGTTTGACATACCTCACAGGGTTGTTATGGGAATAACGGACATTATCACTGGAGGAAAGATGGGATATAAACCTAACTATTGATCAACCGACTAAAATAGTTATGTTGTGCCTACTATAAGCAATGGTAATGTTAAGTGTTGCATACTTTTATAGAATATCATTAATTACATTTTTAAAGGGACCATTAATTTCGAACTATCCTAACAGCAACATTTATCCAAACCTGCAACATTAAGTCAAGTAAATAAGTGTGTTAAGCACAGAGTCACAAGCGTCAATTGCTGAGGAACACAAGACATCAGTTCAAGCTTTTAAAGAATGTTTGAAGAGAGAGATTGTGTAGAAGCCCCGAGAAAAATGGGAAAACAGCTGCTTTTCTGAAGAGGAAGAGAAAATGGTATGGGGGCTCCGCCATAAACAGATGCTTACACAATTGAGTCTCTTGCATGGGAAGGCTTAGTTTGAGGGACTGCAACGCTTCCTTCCTAAGAACTACGCCCTCAGCACTAGCTCCCCGGACCGACTTTAGGTTGTCATGGAAACCAGGCACACCTGGAGCTGGTTCTTCCCCATGTGGACCACCATTGGGATCAAAAGGCAAGGGGAGGCTGGGATAGTGAGACACCGGTCCATTCGCACAAGGACTCTTGCTGCTGTTTGGCACCAGGCTTTCCTCTTTCACTGGAACTTGGCTCTCCTTTTCGCTAGCAACTGGAAAACAGGATAGAATATTGGATTGTGCTGGATTAGCAAACTTCGCGATGGAAGGCAAAGTTACCAGTCTGACTTCCTAATTCTTATCACAAGATCTCCTGTGTATGAAGCAGGAGGTAGGCAACACATGATATGGGGGCAATGGCAACATAAAGAAAGAAGAAATGTTTGAAAAACCTTTTGTACATGTTTCATCCGTTATGTGACACAAAGTTAAAGCTATATTGATTACTTTATTTCCCAAACAAACACACAAAATGCAAGTTATAACCAATCAGTGGTCAAATCTGCCAACAGATCTTAACATGCAAATGTGGGCAGGAGACCATGTTATGCATTGTCAGGAAGTCCAGCATGCATTGGCAGGAATACGCATGCATAATGACCTGTTTACAATAAGATACTATAAATAGACAACATGTATGAAAGCTAATTTAGATTGCTTCTGAATTGAGAAACAAGTAGTTAATAATAGTGCAAGTGCAGTAAGTATTTAAAACATTTAATTCATGCTGCTGACAAAAATAGAACTGAACATGAATACATTAATAGCAGCGCAGCAGCTTCATTCTTCTCATTTAGGATTATTTTTAATGTCATTTGACATTGTTATTTTAATATTAGCTTGGGTCCCCAGGGTTATTTGAAAAAGTCAGTTTTTTAATTGTACAAAATGCATAAGGTTGTGGGTGAACTACAAGTGACATTATGCCAGGTTAACTTTGCCAAACTCCAAAAACAAGATGCTTTTCTTAAAATAGCAAAAACAAAAATCTGATCAAAAGGATTGCTTACTGTTGAAGTCATCTCCTTCTGCTGGCTCATTCAAATTCACCTCAAGGTTCACATGCCTCTCAGAAGTGCATGGGCCACTGTTGTTGGTTTGCTTTTCCAGCAGGACCATCGAAGCGTCCATGGTGGGCGTAGTCAAGATGCCAGGGAAATGTTTTCCCTAGCAGGATAACACCTATTCGAAATGAACTACGGAGTCCCGTTTGTATCCATAAGCAAGCTTCCTGGGAAGGAGATAGCACGAGACTTAAGTCTTTCTCATCTGTTGATTTACAGCAGGCAACTCAGTTCGGTCCAAGTCAAGTCAGCATGCAATTCCAGAGTTACTAGAGATCACTGAAGTAGACTGAAGAAGAAAAAGCAATTACTGAATTGCACTACTCTCTGGAAACAAAAAGAGACTCACTTATTTTTCAAAACATACCAAAAGAAAAATCATTTTCCAAAATAATGATCCTCATGTAATCAAAACTGCACCAACCATGCATAAGGGGTACCAACAGGATTGGGGGTTTTCAAACTTTACAGAAGAAGAAGAAATATTTTAGGAAAAATAAAAACACATGTGGTCAATATCCAAAACTGTCTTCATTACCAATCCCTACTGCCAGTTGTCCTTTATTATCACCATTCCAATTGTAAAGGAGCCAAACTATTATCCACCCAACAGTTTCATTTATAGGACTATGCACTTAAAAAAAAACGGAGGACACATATCTGGCTGAGAAACCACCATATATTTTATCGTGGATGAATGAATTACTCATTAGGATCAGAGTTGGCTGGGAGAAGGAGATCCTGCAGCCAGTTAATGCTGGCTTGCTTGAAGGAGAAGTGAAAAGAGGAAAAGGCTGACTTTACAGATTAATTTCCAATTAAGCAAAGGTTTACCTTTTCTCATATATAAAACTACAACCCTTGGTCATCCAGCAAATCTGAATGGAAAGAGATCTGGGAAAGATAAAAGAAAACATGAAAAACATAGTTAAATGATAGAGTTAACTTTTACAGGAAATAGCAATGCCAATCAATGTAGATGGCTTCACAAGTAAATAAAGCTATGAATGGCTATGAGTCATGTTGGTTATATATTACCTTCAGTATCATAGGCAGAAAGCCTCAGTGGCAGTTCCCAGTTAGTAAGGAACATGAGTAGGAGGGTGCTATTGCAGGGATGTCCTGTTTGCAGGCAACTCAATAGTATCTGGGAACAGAATGCTAGACTAGAAAACTTGTAGTTTGAAACCACATGAATTTTTTGTCCTTCTTCTTCTTAAACGCATCATACATTTGAGAAGTTTTCAAAACATTTTACCCATGCATATTGCAGACTGTTCAAGAATGTGCTTTAGGGTTAGGAATACTCAAATGTGTTATTAAATCGGTGTTTTGAAACAAATCAATCTGATGTTCACCTCTAGGACCATTAAACCTGACCCTTTCTTGAGTTGTATGGTGCATTTATGAGCTCAAAATATTACCTAACTGCGTAAAAATATTTTAGGTTAGAATATATTTGGATGCGTCTTCAAAGAAGGCAGCCATATTCATCTTTTGCAGGAAACCACTTAATTGTGGCACTTAATATAATTCAAAAATGCCACTGAAATGCATCATGAAATACTATAGCGTCATGAATAAACGTATGCAAAATTGTTTGGATACTGGTTGAAAAAAGCCCCTTTCTATTTGGAGTATACAATTGTTGTATATAAGGAGATATTCAGGCCTGTTGCCCATACTCTCATCTTCAGTGAACTGCAAGTATGTAGCTTAGAAGTCATCTCAGTTATCTTGCAACAGCACAATTTCATGGGAAGATCAGTTTTTCAAGGAAACAGTCATAATTATTGATCTGCTCCTTCAGAGAACATCATTTGAGAAGTTTTCAAGAAATTCCAAGATCCCAGGAACATCATTTGAAAAACACTGCAATAGACTGTCTATATATGAACAGGAGGGGAAGGTGACATCGTTCCAGGTTGTGTTGAATTGCAACTCCTGTGCTCTTTCGCCATCAGCAATGCTGCCTGGGGCTGATGCAGGTTGCAGTCCAAAAATATTTGGAAGGCCACACATTCCCCAGCCGCCATATGAGAAAAATATAAATGGAAGGAATACATTTAATATATTTAATTTCATTCTCACTGAATCAGTAATTAACAGTTAAGAAGTTAATACAGTAATATTGCTCAGCAAGTCACAATAACCCTTGCAAATGCATGCACAAGATACAAGCCCAGGACCTCCATGCCTATGAATGATAAGCAAATGCTGAAATCCAGCTTAAAATCAACATTCATAACCCTTCATCTATAAAGACATAGATTTCATATTTGTATTTTAGGCCAGGCCTCGAACCAAATTAAATCTTCAGTCCACAGTAGAGAGGGAAAGGCTAAAGGGATGATTGTAAGCATACATGTTTTCAAAAGCCACTACATACCAAATTGCCATGGACAGACACAAGCTTGCCGTAAGCCCCTACCAAGATCCTACTCCTCTACAATCTTTCAAATTCAAAAGTGGGCTGTAGCCACTCCTATTTTTCCTACTTATCCTGAGGACCCCTTAGGCTCGCCACATCTGAGCATGCCTTGGGTCAGAACATCAGAGTGGGAGTGGGTTCCTAACCTTTCCACTTCGATCATAAACCAGCAAAGCTAAAGGTTGGGAGGGACCATATCTGCATCTTCAGTGGGGAAGAGGAGGCATTTAAAAGCATTCCCTGTATCAGTCACTTGATGAGAAAATGCAAAGGAATCCTAGGTGCCATGGGGGCTCTCTTTCAGAGCAAAGCGCTAGCAAAAAAAAAAAAAAAATCTGATGAGTTTTCCTTGCTTAAGAAAGCTCGAGGGGGAAAATCATAGGGTTGCTTTAAGTTGACAGGCAACATTATTATTATTATTATTATTATTATTATTATTATTATTATATTTACATGTATATAGCAACACTGCACACATGCACATTAAGTCCAAGTAATAATAGTTATTATTGGGTTGCTGTGAGTTTTCCAGACTGTCTGGCCATGTTCCAGAAGCATTCTGTCCTGACATATTGCCAACATCTATGGCAGGCATCCTCAAAGGTTGGGAGATCTGCTGGAAACTAGGCAAGTGCGGTTTATATATCTGTGGAATAATGTCCAGGGTGGGAGAAAGAACTCGTGTCTGTTTGAGGCAAGTGTGAATGTTTCAATTGGCCAGCTTGATTGGCACTGAATAGCCTGGTTGCTTTCTGCCTGGGGGAATCCTTTTTGGGAGGTGATGACTGGCTCTGATTGTTTCTTGTCTGGAATTCCCCTGTCTATTTAGTCAAGGAACATGAAAGGCACTGCAGAACTAATTCAAACAGAGAAGTCAGCCATAGTAGAGCACTTGATGAACCAACCAGGACGCAGCATATTATGAACCAAGAAATGCTGGACCAGTCTGACAACTACCATGACAGAGTACACAGAGAAGCATTTGAAATCCACAAGCATGTGGACAATTTCAACAGAAAGGAAGAAACCAAGAAAAAGAACAAAATCTGGCTCCCAGTATTAAAAAGCTCTAGAATCAGGATACTAAATAAAAAACAATAGTCAGAAAACAGGGGAACACCAGACAGGAAACATTAGGGCCAGCTAACACCTACCAACAAAGAATTCCCCTAGGCAGTACAGTAGAGTCTCACTTATCCAAGCCTCGCTTATCTAAGTTTCTGGATTATCGAAGCCATTTTTGTAGTCAATGTTTTCAATATATCATGATATTTTGGTGCTAAATTTGTAAATACAGTAATGACAACATAACATTACTGCGTATTGAACAACTTTTTATGTCAAATTTGTTGTATAACATGATGTTTTGGTGCTTAATTTGTAAAATCATAACCTAATTTGATGTATAATAGACTTTTCCTTAATCCCTCCTTATTATCCAAGATATTCGCTTATCTAAGGGTCTGCTGGCCCGTTTAGCTTGGATAAATGAGACTCTACTGTATATGTTAATATTTTTTAAACTGATTTATAGTGTATTGTACTATTTTTATGTATTTTTTTTGTAAGCCGCCCTGAGTCCCCTGTTGGGTGAGAAGGGCGGGATATAAATATTGTAATAAATAAATAATAAATATATTAACCCCACTTGCCTAGTTTTCAACAGACCTCATGACCTCTGAGGATGCCAACCATAGATGTGGGTGGAACATCAGGAGAGAATAATAATAATAATAATAATAATAATAATAATAATAATAATCTTTATTTTTATATCCCGCCCCATCTCCCCGAAGGGACTCGGGGTGGCTCACAACAGGGACAAGCCCGAAACAACGACACAACATATTTGACAAAAACTTAAAACATTTCAACGATACACAAAATAAAATAATGGACAATATATTAAAATCCAAGCAGATAAAATCAGAGTAATTAAAAGCAAACCAGTGGGGAAAGGTTCTGTTTGACGAATGCTTCTGGAACATGGCCAGACAGCCCGGAAACTCACAGAAACCCGGTGATTCCGGCCATGAAAGCTTTCAACAACAAAATAATTATTATTATGAATTACTCGCCTCTCCTAATGGCTAAGGTGGGGAAGAACACTGCCAAAACAGATCAACAGTAAACAAACACAACCTGGAAGGCTCACCCAAGATCTGACCTTGGAGTCTCTCTTCCCATGAGCTCAGCTGAACCAACAAGGAGGATGGAAATGTCAGTGATGAAGATGATGATGTGTGTATTGGGCCTTCATGCTATCACGTGCATTTTGCAGGATTCCCCAGGCTTTGCTCAAGCAAGGGATCCTATGTGCAGTCCCTTCCTTGGAAAAAGAGCCTCCAGCCCCGCAATATTCCATGGCAGTCCTTGTTGGTTCAGGATGTGTTTATTTTGGTTTTCCCTCCCAGAATCCCCCAGACAGCTGAGTGACAAGAAGAATCAAACGAAAAAAACCTCACACTCTGGCTTGACTTCCCGCTCCAAATTTACCTCAGAAGCGCTCCGTCCACCGAAGGCCTCCGACAGCGCCACAACCCGGACAGAAGCGTTCCCCCGCCTCAGAACCGAAGGCGCCCCGAGGCCCCGGACTTGCCTGCGCCGGCTCCCTCGGAGACGTGGCGCTGCCGCTTCAGGCCCAGGGAGGCGGGCGGTGTGCCACCTTTCTCCTTCCCCGCCCCAAACACCTCCCCGGCGCCGGAGGGGTCCGCCCTCCCGCGCATGCGCTCTTCGAACCTGAGTCGCCTCAGGAAAACAACACAGGGGCGGGGCCGACTTCACTGCCTGGCAAGCGGCGGAACGTTTCTTTTCGCGGCGGACTGTTTATGCCGCCGGACCGCCTCCATGACGCCAGTCTTTTCTTGGGCCTGTTTTGAGCGTTGCTCCTCCTTCAACCTGAGGAGATTTCCCTCCACGTCAGAATGGGGCTGAACGTCAAAAGGGGGGGCGAGCAGAGTCGCATTCAATGTCAGAGCCCGTGTAGACACCCACTTAAGTACTGTAGTAGCCCCCATTGCATTCAATAGGGCTGACTTGGAACAGTGGAATATAGGTGTCATTTCATCATATTTTACTATGTTATAGTCTGTGCTCATTCAGAAGACCTTCAAGCTACTCTAAACACCTTTGCAGAAGCTCGACCTCTCACTGAACATCAAGAAAACCAAAGTGCTTTTCCTACAGGTACCAGCCAATCCCTCTGCAAGGCCAGAAATAATAATAATAATAATACAGCAGAGTCTCACTTATCCAACATTCTGGATTATCCAACACATTTTTGTAGTCAATGTTTTCAATATATCGTGATATTTTGGTGCTAAATTCGTAAATACAGTAATTACTACATAGCATTAATGTGTAATGAACTACTTTTTCTGTCAAATTTGTTGTATAACATGACGTTTTGGTGCTTAATTTGTAAAATCATCACCTAATTTGATGTTTAATAGGCTTTTTCTTAATCTCTCCTTATTATCCAACATATTCACTTATCCAACGTCCTGCCGGCCCGTTTATGTTGGATAAGTGAGACTCTACTGTAATAATAATAATAATAATAATAATAATAACAACAACATTGGGTGCCGTGCCAAAAGATCTCAGCCGGCATTTGGAAACAATAGACATTGATAAAATCACGATCTGCCAACTGCAAAAGGCCACCCTACTGGGATCTGCACGCATCATCTGAAAATACATCACACAGTCCTAGACACTTGGGAAGTGTTCGACTTGTGATTTTGTGATACGAAATCCAGCATGTCTATCATGTTTGCTGTGTCATAATAAAATAATAATAATAATAATTACAACAACCCTACTGGGATCTGCGCGCATCATCCGAAAATACATCACACAGTCCTAGACACTTGCGAAGTGTTCAGCTTGTGATTTTGTGGTACGAAATCCATCATATCTGTCTTGTTTGCTGTGTCATACAATGTCGTAGTGTCAGTAATAATAATACAGTAAATAAAACTTTATTTCTATACCACTTTTATCTCCCCGAAGGGACTCGTAGGTAAAACATTCAATTAACACAAAACATACAAACAACCATAATCAAACATCAACATAATTACTATTGACACAACCAGTTCAATGCTGATCCATTGGGTGAACGTTGGGTTCAACATTCTCAGGTTATCTTTCTTGACTTCATTCTTCAATATATGCACTTTATGGCCCAGTAATTTTTAAGCGTTTTTTCATGTTTTTATTCAATCTATATTTTATTGATTTGTTTTATTGATATGTTTTTATTGACTTGTTTTACTCAATGGATTTTACTTCGTTTGTTATGTTCGGGCTTGGCCCCATGTAAGCAGCTGAACCATTCTAAAATCCCAATGTAATCATTCAGACCCCTTCCCCCCCCCCCCCCTTTCGCCGAGATGGTGGCAGGGTATAAGAATAAAGTTATTATTATTATTAACTACCAATGGACAAGATTCCAGGGAGGGCCTAAACCAGGCATGGGCAAATTTCATCCCTCCAGGTGTTTGGGAATTCAACTCCCACAATTCCTAACAGCCGGAATAACCTAATACAATTTTAAATACAAATACAAAAATTTAAAAAACAAATATCTCTGAGTGGGTATAATGTTAAAATGCAGTTAAAATACAATAAATACAATTAAAATTGCTGTATTGTTTTCAATTGTAGGACACACCATAATTTCAGTACCACCAATAATAACAAAAATACATAAGATACACCTGCGATTCAAAGATGCATCCCATTTTTAGAGTTGTTCATATAGGGAAAAAATTGTGTCTCCACATGTGAATGAACGTTTTCCTCCCTTTTATTTATATCCCCAAATCTTGCATGCAAGGCACTCTGCCTCACAGAAACAACAATCAAGACTTATATTTTAAATATGTATTCATAGCCTCCTTTGTCTTCATAGCATTCGCTGTGCCGTACAACATGTGTCCACTAGAGAGCATTAAGAATCACTAAGAATCACCATGAATCCAAGTTCGCCGTGCAGATGATGTCTGCGGGCCTTGTCTAAGAAAATCTGTTAGAGCTGTCGAGCAAGTTTGTTTTTGCCAAAAATTGATCAGTTTAGAAATAAGCAGGGGAAAAAGAAGAGTCTGAATGATTACATTGGGATTTTAGAATGGTTCAGCTGCTTTGTACAAGAGAGAGCACCCGTTTCTCTGTGTCTTTTTCCAATCTTCATGAAATACCCTAAACCAGGGGTCCCCAAACTAAGGCCCGGGGGCCGGATGCGGCCCATCGAAGCCATTCATCCGGCCCCCATGGCACAAGGGCAGAAGGGGGTTGGACTAAATGACCCAAGGGGTTTCTTCTTCTCTTACAACCCCTATTATTATTATTATTATTATTATTATTATTATTATTATTATTATTGACACAACGATGTTGTATGACACAGCAAACAAGATAGACATGCTGGATTTCGTTTCACAAAACCACAAGTCGAACACTTCCCAAGTGTCTAGGACTGTGTGATGTATTTTCGGATGATGCGTGCAGATCCCAGTCGGGTGGCCTTTTGTAGTTGGCAGATCGTAATTTTGTCAATGTCTATTGTTTCCAAATGCCGGCTGAGATTATTATTATTATTATTATTATTATTGACATTAAGGCTGGGTGGCCATCTGTCAGGGGTGCTTTGCTTGTGCTTTTGGTGCACAAAGGCAGAAGGGGTTTGGACTTCATGGCCCAAGGTGTGTCTTCCAACCCTCTTTATTAATTATTATTATTATTATTATTATTATTATTAACATTGAGGCTGGGTGGCCATCTGTCAGGGGTGCTTTGCTTGTGTTTTCGGTGCACAAAGGCAGAAGGGGTTTGGACTCAATGGCCCAAAGGGTCTCTTCCAACCCTTTTAAAATTATTATTGCCATTATTATTATTATTATTATTATTATTATTATTATTATTATTATTATTATTAACATTGAGGCTGGGTGGCCATCTGTCAGGGGTGCTTTGCTTGTGCTTTCGGTGCACAAAGGCAGAAGGGGGTTGGACTCAATGGCCCAAAGGGTCTCTTCCAACCCTTTTAAAATTATTATTGCCATTATTATTATTATTATTATTATTATTATTATTATTATTATTATTATTATTATTATTATTATTAACATTGAGGCTGGGTGGCCATCTGTCAGGGGTGCTTTGCTTGTGCTTTCGGTACACAAAGGCAGAAGGTGATTGGACTCAATGGCCCAAAGGGTCTCTTCCAACCCTCTTTTTATTATTATTGCTATTATTATTATTATTATTATTATTATTTATTGCTCGGTGGCCAACTATAGTCCGGCCCCCCAACGGTCCGAAGGATTGTGAACTGGCCCCCTGCTTTAAAAGTTTGGGGACCCCTGCCCTAAACGGTTAGTGCCAGTTCATAAGGCTGCTAAGCATATGGGACTGGCTCTATAAATTAGAGCTTATGTTCGCGTTGTGTGTCATTTGAACATCACATTTTTGAGATGTCTTCAATCCACATGATGTAGATGTTCCCTGTGTCATTCTCTCTCAGCCTCAGAGGAAGGCAAGGGCATATGTCCTTTGAAAAAGCCCTGCCTTTTGTCATAAATTGAAACTGACTTGAAGGCACACAACAACAGCAAAAATTGATACTGTGGACTGCTGAAAAGACAAAAAAAAAGGTTGAAGAAAAATAATAGTTAAAAATTCAATTATAACAATCTGTGTTTACATGTAGTATCTACTGTATACTGCACAATATATGTACGCTGTAATTACTAAAATATACATTTATTTTGAGATAATTTTAATTGTACTATTTTCCACTTATGTATTTTTTTAAATCATTCATTTCTTATAAAAATAAATTACAGCCTTATAGTTGTGGGTGAGCCACATTTCTCTCCTGTCAACCGATATTTGTCGACCCAGTCTGCTACTGCTAGGATTCACACATACAATACTTTCTCTTTTCAGCTCTTCAGCAATGTAATGAGAGTCCTCCTGCATTTCTAGGACAGCCGGTAGGTGGCTATCTTTCCACATCTGTACTGTACATTTAAAAGGCAGAAATTTGCCTTTCAAGTCAAGAAAATAACCATGATCTGGAGTTAGCTCTAAGCCCTTTAAAGTCCTATATAATGCAGTTAAAAGCTTATGAATGAACACTCCCAGGGTCTGGCAATACATTGCTGTACTGAATTCAAAATTTTATGCATTGGAATTTGTTGAAATATGATTTAGATCGAGGTATCAAACACATTTTCACAGAGGGCCACATCAGCTTCATGGTTGTCTTCAAAGGACCGTTTGTAATTGTCAGACTGTATAAATGTAATTATGTTGTCCTGGCATTGAAAGCGTCACGGGCCACATAAAATGCCGTGATGGGCTCGATTTGGGCTGCAGGCCTTGCATTTGACGCATGTGATTTAGATAAAGGGATGGCAGAAATCTGTATTAAATTTGTAAATGGAGAGGAAACAACGGTTCAAACAATGAAATTAAGCAGACACAAATGCAAAGTTTTTGATTTAGACAAAGCCTGCTTCCCTTCCTTCCTCTTCCCCCTTCCTTCCTTCCTTCCTTCCTTCCTTCCTTCCTTCTCGCTTTCTTGTTTCTTCTTTTTCTCACCCTTCCTTCCCTTCCTTTTTTCCTTTCTTCCCGCCATACACATGTCATCTAGCAACAGCCAAGCCGCTTCACTCCCTTTCTTTCCCAGCGACATCACAGAGGGCCACTTCACCTTGCAACACCCAACCCTTTACCTAGCCATAGCCAGTCCACTTGATTCCATTTCTTTCTCCCTATTCTGGGCCTGAAAAGGATGAGTTTTTTACTTTAAACACTACAGTTATTTCAGGTTGCGTAAAGAAGGATATAAGGGTACCATGGTTGGTCATCAAGCTGTTTAGGAGCCTTGGAAGTACAAACATACACACATACTTTAACTTTTATATAGAGAGATTTCAGCATTCATAAACAAGGCTGTTTAACCATGGTAACTACATATTATTTTTATTTTTTATTTTTGCTGTGGTTGAACAATAATTGCTTATTTGTAAGATATTTTTATTTTATCATAATTCAATACGTTTGTTTTACACCAGACACATAATATTCAATACAATCTACCATATATTATCTTTTGCCATCTACTTTTATTTTTACACTTATATATTTTTTCTATCCCTCACCACTGTGTTCCCCTATGGTTTTTTAAAGCCCTTGACTTACTGCTTTTTCAAGTCCATGGAAAGGCCAAACCGGGGCCGTGTAGCAAACAAAACAGTGGGAAAGAATTGCTGGAGAGGTGAAACTAGGTCTGCAGGCGGCTTAAGCAAGGGGACAAACACAGCATGTGTTGAATCAGTGGTAACTGCTTAAAATCCTTGCTTTGGGTACAGAAACAAAATTGGCATTTTCTTGAAGGGATTATGGGTGACTGGACTCAGATAACCCCTGGAAAGGAATCCAGCTGAAAGATCTGAAACACAACTGAGTTTTGAAAAACCCGCACACTTGCTCCGCAGGCTCTCTCTGTTTGCTTGTCAGGTTCATCTAATCCACGCATTCATTCCTCAGAGAGTCTCCCTAGGCTTACACCCAAACTCGAGTCAGAATCATTCCTTTCTGTCAGATTAAACCTCTCCGTTCAAACTTTGTGCGTTGGATGGCGGTGGTGTTATCCTTCTGAAATTCCATGTCAGGCCGACCTTTTTTTCCCAAGCTCAGCTTGTATTAATGTTGACAGTCGCAGTGGGATTTATATGTGAGAGCTGAGAAGCTGTGCATCGCAACACTCCTTTGAAAGAGCAAATTAAGAACACAGCGGAAGTGCCGTGTTGTGAGAAAGCTGCTGTCAGATGACTAGACGGTGGGGTGTCGGACCCAACATAAAATGCCTTTGGAACTAAAGACCTTGAACAGCAAAAAATAGGTTAAAACAGATCAAACGGCATTTTGTGCATAATCCAAATGGTTACTGGTTCATATACCTTTGCTTTTTCTTTCAAGGGATATAACATCAGAAAGCATCTAAATAATTGATTCTCAAAGTCTGATTCCCTAGGTTTTTGGACTTTGGTTCCTAGCATACTTAATAATAATAATAATAATAATAATAATAATAATAATAATAATAATAATAATATACAATCACATAGTCCTAAACACTTGGGAAGTGTTCAACTTGTGATTTTGTAATACGAAATCCAGCATATAGATCTTGTTTGCTGTGTCATACTATGTCTTTGTGTCAATAATAATAATAATAATAATAATAATTCTTATATCCCACCCCATCTCCCTGAAGGGACTCGGGGCGGCTCACATAGGGGACCAAGCCCAGAAATACACAATAAAATACAATCACATAAATACAATAGAGTCTCACTGATCCAAGCTAAACAGGCCGGCAGAACCTTGGATAAGCGAATATCTTGGATAATAAGGAGGGATTAAGGAAAAGCCTATTAAACATCAAATTAGGTTATGATTTTACAAATTAAGCACCAAAACATCATGTTATACAACACATTTGACAGAAAAAGTAGTTCAATATGCAGTAATGTTATGTTGTAATTACTGTATTTACGAATTTAGCACCAAAATATCATGATATATTGAAAACATTGACTACAAAAATGCCTTGGATAATCCAGAACCTTGGATAAGCGAGTCTTGGATAAGTGAGACTCTACTGTACATTTAAAACATATAAACATAAAATCATAAAACATATAATACATTAAAACATACTCAAAACCAATAGCTAATAGTCAGGCGCTAACGTCCAAAACACCTAAACTTTGGGAATTGCTCATCTAAATAAAACACATTACAGTATAAATTATTAAGATACATCTTTAAAGCACTACAATAGTCAAAACATTAATACATTTAAAGTCCGGCACTTCTGCTCATGCCCCCCCCCCAAAAAAAAGATATTTACCTGCTGGTAGAAAGACACCTGAAATGAGCTGATCTTGTTTCCTGAAAAGGGCATTCCATAATCTAAGAGTGCATCCACACTGTAGAATAAATGCAGTTTGGCCCCACTTAGAATCATAGAGTTGGGAGAGACCTCATGGGCCATCCAGTCTAACCCCATTCTGCCAAGAAGCAGGAAAATCTCCTTCAAAGCACCCCGACAGATGGCCATCCAGCCTCTGTTTAAAAGCCTCCAAAGAAGGAGACTCTACCACACTCCGGGGCAGAGAGTTCCACTACTGAACAGCTCTCACAGTGAGGAAGTTCTGATTCTGGGGGTTGCTGCTCATCTCCATTTCTAAACCGAAGAGCCGGCGTTGTCCTTAGACACCTCCAAGGTCATGTGGCCATTGGCATGATTGCATGGAACGCTGTTACCTTCCCACTGGAGCAGTACCTATTTACTCACATTTGCATGTTTTCAAACTGCTAGGTTGGCAGAAGCTGCAGCTAACAGCGGGTGCTCACTCCGCTCCCCGGGTTTGAACCTGGGACCTTTTGGTCTGCAAGTTCAGCAGCTCAGCGCTTTAACGCACTGTGCCACCAGGGGCCCCTAATTTGTAAAATTATAACCTAATTTGATGTTTAATAGGCTTTTACTTAAACCCTCCTTATTATCCAAGATATTTGCTTATCCAAGCTTCTGCCGGTCCGTTTAGCTTGGATAAGTGAGACTCTACTGTATTAAAAAGCTCTCGAATTAGGACAGTAAATTAAAAAAAACAACACTCAGAAAAAAGGGGAATCCCAGACAGGAAACAATCAGGGCTGGCTAACACCTCCCAACAAAGGATTCCCTCAGGCAGGAAGCAGACTTTGAAGTTGCAAGGCCATTCAGTGCTAATCAAGCTGGCCATAAAACATTCCCACTCTCACCCTGGACTTCCCACAGATATATATAAACCTTCCTTACTTAGTTTCTCCATACCTCACAACCTCTGAGGATGCCTGCCATAGATGTGGGCGAAACGTCAGGAGAGAATACTTCTGGAACGTGGCCAGACAGGCCAGAAAACCTCCGGTGGCCTAGGGGATAAAAGCCTTGTGACTTGAAGGTTGGGTTGCCGACCTGAAGGCTGCCAGGTTCGAAACCAACCAGGGGAGAGAGCGGATGAGCTCCCTCTGTCAGCTCCAGCTCCATGCGGGGACATGAGAGAAGCCTCCCACAAGGATGGTAAAAACCTCAAAACATCCGGGCGTCCCCTGGGCAACGTCCTTGCAGACAGGCAATTCTCTCACTCCAGAAGTAACTCCGGTTGCTCCTGACACGAAAAAAAAAAGCCCAGAAAACTCACAACCTATCATTTGTTGCGCATTTTCCGGGCTGTCTGGCTATGTTCCAGAAGCATTCTCTCCTGACGTTTCGCCCACATCTATGGCAGGGCTTGTGAGGTTTCCGATATACCTCACAACCTCTGAGGATGCCTGCCATAGATGTGGGCGAAACGTCAGGAGAGAATGCTTCTGGAAGATGGCCATACAACAACCCTGTGATCCCGGCCATGAAAGCCTTCGACAACACATTCCCACTTGCCTCCAACAGGCAAGAGTTATTCTCCCAGTCTGGACCTTCCACAGATATATAAACCTCACTTTTCTAGTTTCCATCAGAACTCGCAACCTCTGAGGATGCCTGACATAGATGTGGGTGAAACGTCAGGAGAAAATGCTTCTGGAAGATGGCCATACAACAACCCTGTGATCCCGGCCATGAAAGCCTTCGACAACACATTCCCACTTGCCTCCAACAGGCAAGAGTTATTCTCCCAGTCTGGACCTTCCGCAGATATATAAACCTCACTTTTCTAGTTTCCATCAGAACTCGCAACCTCTGAGGATGCCTGACATAGATGTGGGTGAAACGTCAGGAGAGAATGCTTCTGGAGCATGGCTAGGAAAACTCATGGGGAAAAAAGGGTGGAAATAAATAGGGTACCAAGCAGAGAAGGATGGGTGTCTTTTTTTCCCCAGTGTAAAAGGTGGAAGTTGTCCAAACTGGGCACTGGGAGGGGGGAGGAGGAAGAGGAGGAGGAAGAAGGGGGAAAGGGGGCGGAGGGCAGCCCAAGGTCCCGGGCACAGCCTCCTCGGCGCGAGCTCTTTCTTTCCCGGCAGGTCCAGGCACCTCCCAGCCTGCCTGCCTGCCTGCCTCCTGCCAGCCATGGGCACCGCTTGGCCCTCCTTGCCCAGCCTTTGGGGCTGGCTCCCTCTCCTGACAGCAGCGGCTCTCTGCTCCTGGGGCACCCAAGGCAAGGTAAGCCCCCCTGCCTCTCATCCCTCTTTCCCCCTTGCTTTGCCCACATCCCAAATGCCACCCCTTGCAAGGAATCTTTCTTCTTGGGACTTTTGGAGGGGTGGGGGTGGGCACACAACTTGTCCAGACATGTTTTCCCCTGGTCTGTTTTGATCCCTCACGTGCATCCGCACGGTAGGATTGACGCAGTTTGACACTGTGATAGCATCCCAGAAGTGATCCTCCCTCCCCACTGCAATTCTCAGGATTCCAGAGCATTGGAACTGGTCTCCAACTGCATCCATCCTACATAGCAGATGAGGCTGGGTCTTCACTGCCATGGGAATGGAGTTCTGCATGCATCCTGACCAATGTGATACAGATTCAGAACTGGATTCTAAGGGTCCGCACCAGGCATGGGCAAACTTGGGCCCTCTGGGTGTTTTGGACTTCAACTACCAGCTGTTAGGAATGGTGGGAGTTGAAGTCCAAAATAGCCAGAGGGCCCAAGTTTGCCCATCCCTGGTCTACACAGACAATATAACACAGATCCAATAACATTGATTCGAAATTGGACTCTATGGGTTTATTCTGACCATATAATACAATTCATACTTGGATACTATGGGTCTACACTGACCATGTAATCCAGATTCAAAACTGGATACTATGGGTCTACGTTGACCATATAATATGTATTCCGAATTGGATTCTACACACTGACCATATAATACAGATTCAGAACTGGATTCTATGGGTCTACATTGACCATATAATATGGATTCCGAATTGGATTCTACACACTGACCATATAATACAGATTCAGAACTGGACTCTATGGATCTACACTGACCATGTAATACAGAATCAGAACTGGATTCTATGGGTCTACATTGACCATATAATATGGATTCAAAATTGGATTCTACACACTGACATATAATACAGATCAAGAATTGGACTCTATGGGTTTACACTGACCATATAACGCGGATTCAGAATTTGATTCTATGAGTCTACACTGACCACAGAATCCTGATTCAGAACTGGACTCTATGGGTTTACACTGATAATAAAATATGGATTCAGAACTGGATTCTATGGGTCTACACTAACTATGTAATACAGATTCAGAACTGGATTCTATGGGTCTATATTGACCATATAATATGGATTCAGAATTGGATTCTACACACTGGCCATATAATACAGATTCAGAATTGGACTCTGTGGGTTTACACTGACCATATAATACAAATTCAGCCCTGGATTCTACACTGACCACACAATACAGATTCAGAATTGTATTCTATGGGTCTACACTAACCATGTAATACGGATTCAGATCCGGATTCTATGTTTCTACTAATCATATAATACGGATTCAGAATTGGATTCTATACCCAGACCACCCAATAATAATACCTAGTATAGGGCCAAGTCTATGACTTCTCCACTGTCGAATGAACACAGAGTGATCCCACTTTAAATGCCATAACTCTATGCTATTGAATCCAAGGAGTTGCTGCTTTATATAGCCTTTGGCCTTGTCTGTCAAAAGATGCTGGTGCCTCACCAAACTACACACTCCTGGATTGCAGACTATTCCAGTTCACTCAAGTCAAGCTCCTCTATGGTCCTTCTTCCGCCTTTGTATTGTCTACCTTACCTGGTAAGGGTTGTTCTTCTTCAAAACTGTGCCAAGTCTTTGAGTTGGGTAGCCATACTCGGAATCATAATGGTCACTCTAAAGCTCTTGTTGGCTAGCTGGACAGTTGTTGTTGTTGTTGGTGGTGTTGTTGTGGTGGTGGTGGTAGAGTACCTTCAAGTAATTTGGCTGCTTCTTGTGATGACCCTAAGGTGAGCCATCACAGGGTTTTCTTGGCAAGATAATTGCTAAAGGGAGTTTGCCATTACCTTCTCAGAGGAAGCCATGAGAGTGTGACTTGCTCAAGGTCCCCGTTGGGTTTCATAGCTGATCAAGGATTTGAACTCTGGTCTCCAGTCCCGGTCCAGTCCCCAAACCACCACATTGACTCCCAAATTGTATTTAACCTGCTCCATTTTGTCACATATCTCCACGGTGTGAAGTAAGAACACAAGGCTTTCCATACTGGTTGATTGTAAGGTGGACGAGAGAGTGTGACTTACTCAAGCTACATGACATGATAGAAGTGCTACCCTCCATTACAGTCTTTACAGATGGGCTACAGAGTCTTTTTCTCATGCATCAAATTTAAATTCTAGGTGCCCCTAGAAGGAGCCCAAGTGGCAACAGGAGGAGAAGGAGGTGATTTATCAACACACGATTGGTTGATAAAACTTAAAATAGTGTAGAACTACTAAAATAATGTATAAATATTAAAATAAATATAGCGTCCCTACTTCATGGATTTTCACTTATTGAGGGTGGTCCTGGAACCTAACTTCAGCGATAAATGAGCACTGTATATTGTAATATTATTAGTAATATTACATGTAATATATCATATATAATTAATATTATTGTATTGTATAATTATCAGTATTACATTGTATTACATTATAATATTATTATCAATATTATATGTATATACAATATATCATATTATTATATATTACTGTATTGTATATTGTTTGTTATATACAATATACTATATATACATAATACATATTATACTATTAGCATGTTACTAGGGGGAGGGGCTTACAACTGATGTTACAGGAGACAAGATAATAATAATAATAATAATAATAATAATAATAATAATAATAATAATAATAATAATAATACAGTAGAGTCTCACTTATCCAAGCTAAACGGGCCGGCAGAAGCTTGGATAAGCGAATATCTTGGATAATAAGGAGGGATTAAGGAAAAGCCTATTAAACATCAAATTAGGTTATGATTTTACAAATTAAGCACCAAAACTTCATGTTATACAACAAATTTGACAGAAAAAGTAGTTCAATACACAGTAATGTTATGTTGTAATTACTGTATTTACGAATTTCTCACCAAATTATCACAATATATTGAAAACATTGACTACAAAAATGGCTTGGATTATCCAGAGGCTTGGATAAGCAAGGCTTGGATAAGTGAGACTCTACTGTAATATCAATATTATATGTATATACAATATATCGTATTACTATATATAACTGTATTTTATATTGTATATTATATACAATATACTATATATACATAATACATATTATATTATTAGCATAGCATTTTACTAGGGGGAGGGGCCTACAACTGATGGTATAGGAGACAAGATAATAATAATAATAATAATAATAATAATAATAATAATAATAATAATAATAAATCACACAGTCCTAGACACTTGGGGAGTGTTCGACTTGTGATTTTGTGATATGAAATCCAGCATATCTATCTTGTTTGCTGTGTCATAATAAAATAATCTATTTATACCCCGCTCCATCTCCCAAAGGACTCAGGGCGGCTTACACTGGGAAAAGCCCAAAACAGTATTACGTCAATAAAAACAGTAGCACAATAAAATCACAATATAATAACACTTCTCACAAAAGTGAAAATAACTTAAAACATAAACCAGTGAAGGGCAACCTTTTGTGCTTGGTGTGTCAAAATTCACTAAAAAACCTAGCATGACTTGGGTGGTGTGTCACTTCGAGAAAAAAAAAACATAATTTCGCAATATGTATCGTTTAAATAACAAAAATGTATAATTGTAATATATAACTGTATTTAATAAATCAAAAACTATTTACTACCATTATTTCCATGTACATAAATCTATGGTACCTCTTGCAGTTTCCACGCTGATTTCTCTCTATTGTAGTTTCAATGTAGTCATGAATAATTAATAATATAATAATAATATTATCATAGTAATAATATAATAATATACTACAATAATAATAGAATAATACTAGAATGATATAATAATAATCTATATCTATATGCTCCACCGGGCAAAACAACAAAACTAAAGGCCCCCCAACCTAGAAAATTGACAACACAACCCCTCATCCACGTCTCTACGTTCTTACGCTCAACAAAGGATTCCCACCCCCCCTCAAACAGGGAAACGCCCACTCTTCGAAGGCCCAAACCCATTCGGTACTCATCACTCTTTCTTCTCAAAACACAAAATAAAGAGCAACACTCTGAAAACAAAGGAATTCCATCCAGGAAACAATCAGGCCCACCTAACACCTCCCAACAAAGGATTTCCCCCCTTCTAAGACACGGAACCACCTAAAAAAAGCCACAGCAACACGTGGCCGGGCACAGCTAGTTTCTATATATAAATGTAATGTGCATAATTCCCATGGAGTAAACAACAAAACCACTGGACCAAATCACACCAAATTTGGCCACAAAAGACATAGTCATCCAATCAATCTGCATGCGGCAGCGTGTCAGCAAAAATGTCACGTGTGTCATAGGTTGGCCATCACTGACATAGACAGTAACTGTCTTCCTCGTTCCTCCTCATGGATTCACCACCCATGGATTCAAGGCAACCATAAAGTTGATGAAAATGAGTTTGACACCCCGGATCTGAAGGGTTCATAGGTATCATAGGGTTTTCTTATCATTGATTGGTCTTTGTCTTCTTCTGAGCCTGCCCAATGGGTTTTCATAGCTGAGTACAGATTTGAACCTTGGTCTCCAGAGTTATCAAGGCTCAAACCACAACATCATACAGACTCCATAGTCAGTGTGCCTTGCAGTAAAATGTAAGATTTGGGATTGGCAAATGTCCGCTTGCCCATCCTGATATCCATGTCCATGGCTTTCCTCGCTCTCTTATTGCTATGCCAACCCTGTGAACTAAACAGCCCGAGATGGAGCGAGAGGGAGAGACTGGCCCAGGGTCATTCAATGAATTCTATGGTTCAGTCGGGACTTGAACTTAGATTTTGTAAGTCTTAGGCCAACATTCGAATGGTCACACCACGTTGACCCTGAACTTTTTGGACAAAGGACAGGAGAAAAATGTCACAGACAATCATCGTCATAATAAATGAGAACGAAGAAGAGAATCATGTTATAAGCCACCCGGAGGTGGCGGCTCTTGAAGCTAATGGCAAAGTTTGCCATGGCTTTTTCTTTTTTCCACAAAGGATCACTCCCAAGCTCAGTGAAGTATTAAAAAATGTCAACTCCGAAACTATGTCCCCTCAATTAGCAAAGAATGCAGTCTGGTTAATAAAGTCTATGACATTTCAGCTATTAAGTCTGTAAAGCAACTGGCAGCGGAGCCGGAATCACAGCTTGCCTGCGCTAAGGTCTCTTGCCAGAGCAACCAACCACATAATGCAAGTGGAATCCGTACAGTAAATGATGCAGCGAGGGCCGCAAAATAGGTGCTTTGGTATGTCTGGAGCCAATAAACATAAGCAGTGTTTGGAGCCAAGAAGCAGAATGTGAATCGCTGGGAAAGAGCAGAATGGAAACTCGGGCAACACCGTGCCAATGTTGGGTGCCCCACTGGTGAACTGAGAACAGAAGAAAGTGGCAAGGGATGAAGCCACAGCCTCGGCCAGTCCGCCATATTGTTTGCTCCAAGGCCAGTTGGATACCAGTGGGGCGCTGAGGCGGGTGCAGGACAGGCAGAGCCATCCAGATGTTGTAGGACTGCACAGAGCTCCAACTGGCATAGCCAGGCTAAGGAAAGCTATAAAGTTGCATGCCTGCAACATCTGGAAGCAGTCACTGTTCCTATCTCTGGGTTAAAAGCATTGATCCGGAATAGGCATGTTCTCCTGTGTGTGCGATAAGGTCCACAGTTAGAAAAGGAATATGTCAGATCTAAGGTTGTGCTTGGAATTTTAATAATAATAATAATAATAATAACAACAACAACAACAACAACAACTAGCTGTGCCCGGCCACACGTTGCTGTGGCGTCGTCCTAAGTGGGTTTTTGTTTGTAGAGGCAAGTGTGAATGTTGTAATTAGTCACCTTGGTTAGCATTGAATGAGCTTGCAGCTTCAAAGCTTGGTTGTTTCCTCTCGGAGGGAATCCTTTGTTGGGAGGTGTTAGCTGGCTCTGGTTGTTTCTTGTCTGGAATACCCTTATTTTCAGAGTGTTGTTCTTTATTTACTGTCCAGATTGTAGAGTTTTTTAATGCTGGCTGCCAGTTTTTGTTCATTTTGATGGTTCCCAGGAACCCAATAATAATAATAATAACGCGTCATCCGAAAATACATCACACAGTCCTAGACACTTGGGAAGTGTTCGACTTGTGATTTTGTGATACGAAATCCAGCATATCTATCTTGTTTGCTGTGTCATAATAAAATAATAATAATAATAATAATAATAATAATAATAATAATAATGACGACTCTGTTGGGAGGTGTCAGCTGGCTCTGGTTGAAGCCCTGCCCACCTGGCTAACATCACCAAGTTTCCGGCAGGGTGGTGGCTCTGCGCATGCGTGGTTTGTAATTTTTGGTTTTGATGGAAAGACATAGATTGGATGACTATGTCTTTTGTGGCCAAATTTGGTGTCATTTGGTCCAGTGGTTTTGTTGTTTACTCCATGGGAATTATGCACATTACATTTTATATATATATATAGATTATTATTATTTTGGGAGGGTTGAAATGGGATAGTATGGAGTGCGACCAGATTCAAGCGTGAACGTATTTCCCACCCAGCCACTCCTGTTTTCTCATTGGCTAATGGAGGGCTCTCGTACTCTGACGGAAGGAGAATGGAAAGAGAACACATTTGCACATGTGGATGCACAATCTTTTCGCCTGCTGTCAAAATATAAGTGTCTCAGCCTAGCATCCCTATGTCTAGATGCCTGACGCTGATTTGTCTTGGCAGACAGTTTAGGAATGCAGTGTTTGGGGTAGTCATGTCTCTGTTTTGGTGCTAATATGATTTGAGTGCAAGCAGCATGGTCATACTCTTTAATGATGAAAGGAAAGGGGGAATTGCGGAATTGCAAGCCACTGACGTGTTTCTTTATTGTTATAACTTATTAATTGCCTTCCTGCCCCCAAAGGGGCAAGGGAAGCAAAAGTGTAATACAGCATTCATTCAAAATGGCTCCAGAATTAACGCAGCAGACAAGAACAATGGCAAAAGCCAAACAAGGAACACCAAAAAAAGTCGGAGAAAAGACAAGCCACCAAAGTTCACTAAATGTGAACTTTCTTGCAAAGGGGAGGAATCAGTATGTAGAGGAAATATGGGAAAAGGCTGGTCAAGTAGTTAGAGATGAATAGGGATGGTTTTTTGGTTTTTTTAGATTATACCTGCCAGCATTCAATGTGGGCACACTGTAGGCATGTCTCATAATTTTGGGATCTAATTTTCAGTAACATTAGAAAGATAGATAGATGTTATATATATACTGGCAGCATTATGGTTGCCTTCAAAGATCCGTTGAATCTATGGACAGAGAATCAGTGGATACGGAGGGCCAATTATAATAATGTATAAATATCTAATATATTGTATATACATATAATATTGATAATAAAATTATAATGAAATACAATATTATACTACTAATAATACAATATAATAATATTAATTATATATTATTTATTAAATGTAATATTACTAATAAATTCAAATTCAAATTTATTTAATGCTTAGACCATAGGTCTTTTGCATGCAAGACAAACAAACAAATACACAAAAACCAGACCATCGTATACAATATAAAACATGCCATTAAAACCCTATATAAATCATTAAAACATTAAAATGCTGCAAATATCAATGTCAGGATATGCCCTTCAAATACTACATATTTCATGGATTAGCACCAACATAATTAAAAACAAGATAAAACCAAGTAAGTACAGCATTATTAAAACCCAAGCAGGGAACACATTGGATATAAAAAACCACTATTAGTTAAAAGCATCCCCAGCACAGTCAATCGTACAATATAGTAATTTAATGCATATATTGTGCTATGCTCATAATATATTGTATGTTCATTTGATTTGTAAGCTGCTCTGAGTCCCCTTCGGGGTGAGAAGAGCGGGATATAAATGTAGTAAATAAATAAATAAATTTTGTATAATTTTTTACATGGTGATCAGTACTCTTTTTTTACCCAGTTTTGGGCCCCAGATGTTACTCCGGCTACAAAACAGGAGCTTTTTTGTCAAGTTGCCGGATCAGAGAAGCAGATGGTGAAAACAGAAGAACGGCCTGCCTCAGCGGAGCGTAATTGCTCCATCAATATTTAACATTAACACAAATGATCAGAAGGGACAGAGAGTTTCATCTATGCTGACGATCATGCCATCACTGCTCAAGCAGAAAAATCTGTAGGCACTCTTTCTTGAAGCCCCAGATTAGCTTCCAAAAATTGCTGTCGCACATTGCCTAACAGTAGAGCTGGCCATGTGCTTTAGTACTCATTTCCCCATCCGGGAAAGTGCAAGCTTAGTGTAATTAACAAAGAGGGAAGACACAAATTAATCTTGGCAAGTTCTTCAAGGGTTTTTGGGGGGTCCAAGGACTGAGGGCAGGGGGGATGTCTGCAGGCCATTCTTCACACATAGCTGCACATGTGGGTTGTTTTCAATTCCATATGGCTTTTTGCAGCCCAGGCACTCAACATGTGGAGCATCCTAGGGGTTTGCATAAAGAAGATTTGCTTTGTACTTTTGGCAAACAAAGCCAAGTTCCAAGCTGTTTTCATCTTTGTTTGGGATTAAAAAGAAAGAGGGGAAAAGACGCCAGAATCTCATTAGGCTCTAAAAACGAGAAAATGTCATACATTCTGCTCAGGGCAGTAAGAGCTGAACGAGACTTTCTTCCATAGGGACCCCTTCCCCCATCAGGGTTTATTTCGAACCGCTTATTTCATTTTCTTGAAGACTAGAGCTTTGCTGTCGATTCAGTCTGGAGTTGATTTCGTTCTGCAAAGGAAAGAACGACTAAACTCACCTTTTTCATCTTGTTCGCTCTCTTTGACGAAAATAGTGAATCAAATGGGTTTGTTTTCTGGTCTAGAATCAACCACACCGCTGAGTGTAATTCCATTTCTTCAAGTGCCTGCCCTTCTGTAGATTTTATTTATTTATTTATTTAATACATTTATATCCTGCCCTTCTCACCCCAAAGGGGACTCAGAGCGGCTTACAAATTAAATTTACATACATTATATTATTAGCATAGCACAATACTGGCAATAAATTACTATATTGTACTATATAAATATATTGTAATATTATTAGTAATATTATTAGATGAAATGATTGACAGACAAGAGGCGTAAGAGCATTGTTACTGTTGTTACCACCACCAAGGAATAGAACCATCGACAAATATTTCCAAGAAACTTAAAATGAGGAGGACAAAACCTATTTTTTCCCTCTTCTTTCCATATTGTTTGTGGTACCAAATTTTCTGTTGAAGAAAAAATGTCCAGGAACACATGGACTTTATTAACTGGGGTGTATACTTATCGCGGGGATTACGTTCCAGGACCACCCGCAATAAATGAAAATCCACGAAGTAGGGACACTATATTTATTTTAATATTTATACATTATTTTAGTAGTTATAGATTATTTTAAGTCTTTATCAAACAGCTGTGTGTTGATAAATCGCCTCCTTCTCCTTCCGTTGCCACTTGGGCTCCTTTTCTCTCCCTTCAGCTTCTCCTTCCTCCCTTCCTTAGGCTGTAAATTGTAATTTTTAATGATTTATAATATTCTTTTAGAGTTTATTGAAAAACTGCGAAACAGCAAATCCACAAAAAGCGAACTGCAAAGTAGTGAGGGAACACTGTAAATGTCTAGTTCTAAAAGAAATGTGTGTACATGCATATGTGTATTAAAAGGAACAAGAGAGAGAGATTTCAAACAAAGAATTAATGATTTTTTGAAGTTTTTAATTTAAGTGTGAACCAGAGAGGGGCTGGAGGGAAGAAAGAATCTGGAATATTTTGAAATTTGTGCTTATGCACAGACTCTGTAAGATTTGTCTGTTGTCCTGCCAAGATCCTTTTTGTGTTTAAACAGACAAAAATGACTTAATCCTTTTTAGTTTTGTTTTTAAAATAAATCTCCTTTCTTCGTTAGTTAAAGCCAAAGAATGAAAGCTGATGATACGGAGAGCAAGTGCCTTGTTAAGTTAAGGTGGGGCGGCAGAATTATGTCCCTCACATCAACACCAACAATTGCACAGATGCTTTCAAAGTTGATGCCTTCCTCTAGATCCAGTAATCTCCATGGAACCATAGATCTATATGTCCTACTCCCTTCTGAACTGAGGCATGCTCCTCAACATTGAAAGTGTTCTAGAAAACATCTGATTATGAATCCAGTCTCGCAAATTTTGGAGACAACCATTCTTGGTGTGAGGTCCTCACGGTATTATGATGATGATCCATAAGAGAGCTTTTGAAATGCAAAGACAAGAAATAATTTTATTACTCAGGGCTGGTCCTACCAGTAGGCAGAGTGGGACAACTGTCAGGTGGACAATGTTGGTGGGGTCAACAGTTCCCGCTTCCCTAACCATGTTCCTCTGTTGGTGGACAGAGCTGTGTCTACATCAGTGGTCCCCAACCGCTTTTGTCCAAGGACCATTGTGACCAGAGACCACTTGGAGCAGCTCCTTCACTTGCGCCAATTCTTACCTCATCTCCTGCATTTCTAGGCTGCCCATCGAGTGGGGAGGGCCATACTCTTAGCCTGTACACCAAGACACACAAGGAGTGAAGATACCATATCTATTAATCTAGAACTGATGTGGTAGTAGTAATCTTTCATGGATAGTCAACCTCTCCTCTCCCGACATCCCTGTTGCCTCAGCAATATAAGAGGGTTTCACGAGACTAGTCGCTCTCGTTGCCACGTGGTTTCATGGCAACAGTGTAGTAATGGTGAGGCCGTGGACCATACAAATAACATGAATGTAGAATATGTATTATGTATGTATAACTAGATGCTGGCCCCAAACCTGGTTCAGTCTGGAAATGGGGGAATGCCTGAACAGCTGGCTGGATGCTTACACTTATTTAAGGATACTAAGATGAAGTTTCCTCACTGTCTTTTTTCATTCCAGGTATACTATTCTTGTGGTGCACAGTTCAAATCAATAGAGAGAGGCCTTATTTTATCGCCTGGTTTCCCCAACAATTATTCATCGGGTATCCATTGTATTTGGCAGTTCTTCATTCCTGCTGGGACATACCTAATGTTGGAAATTTTTGACTTTGATGTATTTGAAAACCTAAGCGAGGACCCAAATGCCTGGGATGATTTTCTAACTCTTCCCCAAAGTACCAAGGAAGAGTTTCCCCACAACGGGGCAAATACAGACTCCTCCAGTATCTTTCCAACTAAGAGCCCCACTCTCCAAAACTTTCACTCAACAGATTTTTATCATCTTCATGGTGGACGTCCAAAGACTGCTTCTGAAAAACATGAGTCTACCAAACAATTCCAACAAATAAAAGAACCAAGAGAGTTGGTCATTACACAGCCTAGCCAACCACCATTCATGGAAGCAACCAATGTCACCTTACTCAGACGAATGAACAGTGGTATACGGGAGGAAACTAAAGACCCAAAGGACAAAATGTTGGTTGCTCACCTTACAGCTAGTGGGAGAAAAGAAGATTCTCAAGGCGCTCAACAACATGCAGAAGATACGCCTTTTGAACAGGATGAGGGCATTTCAACGATGGCTTTGTCCACAGAGACGTCCTCCATCCCAGTGGCCTCAATGGAAATTTGCCCTCATGATGTCTTGTATGTCTCTGACCTCTTTGCCTTTTCGTCTCGCTTCTGCGGCACAAACTCCCCCCGGAACAAGAACATGACTTTTGGGTCCTCTCTAAAAATGGTGGAAGTAATTGTGGAGCTCATTACTACCACGGACCGCGGGCGAGGCTTTGCAATGCTCTTTGAATACAAGAACGACACAGAGCTGGTGGCCGTGAGTGACTCCAACGAGGGGAAAGAAAACGTTATGATGCTGGTCATCATAACAGGGATCCTCTTCTTTGCACTTGTTCTTTTGTCCTCACTCTGTATAGCTTGCAGGTAAGTGCAGGACTCTTTTTTATATGTATCATTCCAGTCTGCCTTTCCACTAGAGATGCAAACCATTGAGATTCTTGTGAGGGCTATGTTTTATGAATCGATCAGTTCAATCAAGCAATTAAAAACATTGTAAGTGATTTTTCAAAAGATGCCAGAGTAATCTGACAGCAGATATTTAAACTCAAAGTAGTTCTAATACATGTACTTCTCAAAACGGCAAGTGCCAAGTGCAATCTTTGTTAGGCCTGTGTATCTCATCTGCCACTGGTTTCATCTGCCCTTCGTCTTTTGGAATCTATTTCCTGCGTTCCTCCATGTGAGCACTTTAGAAACATTTTTAAAAATCGTACATATGGTTTGAAAGCATTTCCCCATTAAATAAAGTCTGGTCCAACATTGCATGCCATGCATTGGAAATGTGTGCATTATGGTTAATGAGGAATTGACTTGTAAAATACAGGAAAGGTGTTGAGGGTTGTAGAAATAAATAAATAGATACATAGAAGCTTTACCACAGTTTCTGAATCAAGACAAATCCTGCCGTATAATAAATTGTCACTCAGACTTGTGTAACAAGTAACAGTATCTTTACTTCAGTTCAAAAGTTAAAACAGGGCAACAATACATCAGTCTTTCTGAATTCACACAGAGAATATAGGGAATAAACAGTTTCTTTAAACAGTCTTTAGATATGCCTCATTGCACATTTGCTCTCCATCAATGTAAGGATTCCAGTGAGTGGGGACTGAGTCAAACTCTTGTTGAGTTCCTCCTTGCACACTCTAAGGGCTTCTGCTCCAACTGTGTTGCTGTGAGTTTAGTCTTCTCCTGAAAGAATACGCCAAGACCCACAGGAGCTGAAGATACCATACATCTTTATGGTTCGGAATACAAGAGTCTAGCGCTACTGTCCATCTATATAGGGCCTTAGCCACAATATCATAAATCACCCTGGTGCCTGGTGCTTGCCCATTCCCACACACCAGAGCCCACTTTCTCCCACCTCATGACAATTGCCTTTATGGCTGGTTCATGTGTCCTTGGATCATCCTGTCCTCGCTTTTGGCCATAGGCCATGTGCTCTATGTCAGTACCGTGGTGAGTGGGGGGGGGTGATAGTTGTATGGCATGAGAGATCATGACGCATACTCATTGTTTTTAATGGTGCAATGGACTCCCATGGGAAAAGAAAGGAGGAACTGCTCTTGTAACATTTAATCTGCCATGGAAACCCATTGGGTAACTTTCGGCAAGCCACACTCTCTCAACCTCAGAGGAAAGCAAAAGCAATTGCTTTGAAGGAAATTAAGTGCCACAATTCACTTAAGGGTTTCAATATGTTGAAATTACTTGCAGGCACACAACAAAAACAAGAATACATAAGGCATTACATCAGGATCCAGCTGCCTCTTGTTGTTCTCAATCTGTGAAATAAGAGGATTTTTAAATTGCATTGAAGATCTTTTGGGGATGATAACGGTTAGTTTATTATCCTTTGTTTATTTAGAATTCTATTTGTAGACATATTTGCATATTTGTGAATGAAAACCATGTCTGGTCCCCAAATTAAAAAAAAACTGGCAGCATTTCTATTTTATTTTTCCTTTGATGCATTTCTAGCATAATTCACAGGAGGGAGAAAATAGCTTGCAGGATTACGGGGGAACCATACATATGTCTTCCTTGGAGGGAAAGAGAGATATTGCAAACACTATCTTGTAAAGTAATGTGCAATAATATAATGGAATGGATTGAATAAAGGAGACTTGGGACATTCTAAACATGCTTCAGTTTTCCTCTGTGATATGGTAGGGGAAACATGGGCAATGAGGGGAAAATGCCATTACAGCATGAAATATTAAGTATACAGCCAGTCCTCAACTTTCCCAAGGATTGGGACATGGGATTCCCATGAAAGTGGGAAAACCTCGAATAATTTAAGCTTCTCAACATTCATGCTACAAATTCTGCTCCTGCAATGATCTTTGCCTTGTGAGATGGAGGTGTCATGGTGTCAAGGTTGGAAAGCGAGGTATGGACCAAGGAATGGGTGAGGAAAGGAGGAGAAGAAAAAGGATAACAACACTGTCAGAGATTTTTGCAGCAGTATCGTCATCCTAGATCAGGGCTAGGACCCCTTGGGACCCCTTTCCGATAATATAATATAGAATAGGTGTAAAAATCAAACATTTACTGATAGCAAAACAGCATTTCCAGGGCTTGCTAAACAGGCTGATTTTCCTTTTTATGAAGCACAGCTGAAGCATTTCCTGCAGAGTCCTCTCTAAGCACTTCAGGTTGTTGCTAACAGATTTGTGTAAATAATAATAATAATAATAATAATAATAATAATAATAATAATAATAATAATAATAATATCTATTTATTTCCTGCTTTTCTCCCTCAGGGAGCCAAAGTGGCTTACAACATATTAAAATCACATAAACAACAATCAAAGTACGTCACAATAATATAAGCATAATAGAATAAACAGGTTAAGAAAAACAACTACAGTATACAATGAAGTTCATGAGGCATCATATCGACACACACACACACACACATATGTATATATGTAAATGTTTGTGTGTGTGTGTGTGTGTATATATATATATATATATATATATATACAGTAGAGTCTCACTTATCCAACATTCTGGATTATCCAACACATTTTTGTAGTCAATGTTTTCAATGCATTGTGATATTTTGGTGTTAAGTTCCTAAATACAGTAATTACTACATAGCATTAATGTGTAATGAACTACTTTTTCTGTCAAATTTGTTGTATAACATGATATTTTGGTGCTTAATTTGTAAAATCATAACCTATTTTGATGTTTAATAGGCTTTTTCTTAATCTCTCATTATACAACATATTCGCTTATCCAATGTTCTGCCGGCCCGTTTATGTTGGATAAGTGAGACTCCACTGTATATATATATTGTTCAGAAACCTTTTACTGTTGCCAAATTTTCCATAACCTCCAACATTAAGCTAAGGGATGTTGCACTCCAGGCCTGGAAACTTGTAGACTTGCGACACAGGCAACTCCAAAGTGGTGAAAGAAAAACCAGAGAAAATTGAGAGCCGATGGTATTGTTGTCTCTGTTGCCGGCGTTATGCATTGCATTGCTTATGTAGCACACATAACGTCACACACGTTTGAGGCAGCACCAAGGTTTGCTGACATAAAGACAAACAGACTATCTCCTTTGGGGTGGCAAACAAGACTATTTTAGTAAGGATTTGTGTGCGTACAGTTATTGCAGTTTGCTATCTGACTAGGGTTTGTGGAGGGTTGGGTAGGGAAGAAGGATTGAAATAGAGTGGCTGGGATCCAGGAGTAAAGTTACTTCGCACAACAACATTGGATTGTTGCAGACACAGCTTGTTAATTAGAATGCATTTGTCTCTGTTACTGGCAATTGACTCGCCATATCTGGCATTCGGCTTGGGTGTTCTGAGTTGGCTAACGCAGAAAGTGGCAACCTTAAGTCGCCCTCCTGGCTGAAGGAGAAACCTCCACAAGAGAAGCTAATCTTCTTGGAGTCATCGGATTTCTGCTCTCGTCCTGCTTTCTCCCTGGGCTTTGTCCTTGGGAGCCCGGAGCCCGTCGGAACTTGGCTACCCTTTCCTTCCCTCCGCTCTCCTATTTTGCTACTTGTTGTTGCTCCCCTTGCGTTTCGTCTCTTGCTCTTGAGCTAAAAGTAGCAGCTCCCCACTCCGGCGCTGGCACCCAATGCTTTTAAAATGAATGTGTGTGTGCGAAGGAGGGGGGGGGGGGTCATCCTGAAAGGTTCCCTTTCGCTGCCCCTGGGGAGGCTCCAAGGTTTTGCCACACTGTTGTCTTTGTTTACCACTTGGAGAAGTAATGAAAGCATTGGTTGTTGGTTGCCAGGTCCTTCTAATTACTTTTGGCCAGGAGGCAAGCTGGAGGGGATGCCATCCCTTGCCTTCTTGCCCAGGCCTTCACAAACAAGCGGCTTGTCTCTCTTATTTAATTTTCATCATGCTCTGCAGACTTTGAGGTTTGCAATGTGTTTGTGTATGTGTGTGTTTTCACTGGCTTTTTTTCGCTCGCTGCCCGAGAAGGATGAAGAGGCGACAATGGAATGTCTGACCAGCCAAATAGCTATTCCTGATGGTGACCTCTATGTTGACTGTCATCTCAACAGAAGAGAAGACGGTTGTTATTCCTCTGCTCATGAGAAACACCAACGCCTGTCACCTTGGCCACATTTGCCTCTTAGGAGCATAAAACCCATGAGACTTTGGACTGCCAGGCGGGAACCAGTGCTCAATCCAGGGTAGTGACCTGGAATGGTCTACTTCTGAGCCAGCGTCTGGCTTGTTCCATCACAATAACCCTGCTGAAGTGTTGTTGTTGTTGTTTATGTATACTACCCAAAGCTTGGAAATAACCACATTCTAAGAACCCTAACGGCACTCCATGCAGTCATGCCAGTGGCCACATGACCTTGGAGGTGTCTACGGACAACGCCGGCTCTTCGGCTTAGAAATAGAGATGAGCACCAACCCCCAGAGTCGGTCATGACTGGACTTAACGTCAGGGAAAACCTTTACCCTTACCTAAGAACTGCCATCCCTCCACATTTGCAGTTTTGACTTTTGCAGATTTTATTATTTACGTATTTGATTAAAAAATATTATCTCAGAATCTCTAGGTCACATGCGTTAAATTCAAAGCCAATGGGCCGAATCTGGCCTGACATGTTATTGTATGCAGCCCTCCAGATGCTCGACTCCAACTCCTGTATTCTTCATCATTAGACATCATGACTAGCACTGATGAAAATAAGACAGGAATATCTGGAAGGCTGCGGCTCGTTCTGTTTAGTCAGTAGAGTGGGGTTTGGATTCAGATACAAAGCTTGTGGATGTGATGTCTAGCTTTAAAATGTCCTTCAGAGCTGGCAATAAATACATTTTTTTTTCTCACCGCTTTTTTTTCCAGGCAGAAATTATGTCCCAAAAGGAGCTCTTTGGACGTTCACTGTGAGCGGGAGGTTAGTTTGAATCCTTTTCTGCACTTGCTGACCTGTACACAATTTCCTTTTCTGCTTTATTCTGCTGTCTGTCTTCTTCCTGTGGATGTTGACTGGGGAATGTTTTGAGTTGTAGAACGGGATCCAGAATGCTGCGGCTGATATCAACGAACTCAGGCTAGTGATGCCAAACCAAGAGAATGAAAACAACAATCACTCTATGGGTGGAAATGGAACAGGTAAGGGGCAAAACGTTTGGCAGTCCATTTTTGTCCAGTGTTCATAAAGGAGATGTGCAACAAAATGTGGCAGTTAGAAGTGCTCTTATCTAGTGCTATAGTCTGTTTCTTGGACTCATCTCGTTCAGTTGTCCCAGTCCATGTTTGCTATACTCGTAAGTAGTCATTCCATCTCTCTCTCGAGTGTCACATGCCAGGCTCTATTACAACTCTATTACATGCACAAATTACGGGGGGAGAGAACTTACTATTTCACCTATGCTTTATTTATTAAGAAAGAAGAAAGCTGTGTTTGCTTTGTGTTGTCGAAGGCTTTCATGGCCGGGAGTACAGAGTTGTTGTGTGTTTTGCGGGCTGTAATAATAATAATAATAATAATTATTATTATTTTATTTTTATACCCCGCCCCATCTCCCCGGAGGGACTCGGGGCGGCTTACATGGGGCCAGGCCCAGTCAACAACAATAAAACAAAGCAATAAAACAGATCAAATAACAATAAAAACAAGTCATAAAAAAATCACATACAAGGACAAAAGATAAAATCTTGGATAAAATCTGGAGAAACTGGGCAAAAGTGCTAGTTTTTGTGCTGGGCTGTACAGACATGTTCCAGAACCTCTGATGATGCCTGCCATAGATGTGAGTGAAACGTCAGGAGAGAATACAGTAGAGTCTCACTTATCCAAGCCTCACTTATCCAAGCTTCTGGATTATCCAAGCCATTTTTGTAGTCAATGTTTTCAATATATCGTGATATTTTGGTGCTAAATTCGTAAATACAGTAATTACAACATAACATTACTGCGTATTGAACTACTTTTTCTGTCAAATTTGTTGTATAACATGATGTTTTGATGCTTATTTTGTAAAATCATAACCTAATTTAATGTTTAATAGGCTTTTCCTTAATCCCTCCTCATTATCCAAGATATTCGCTTATCCAATGTTCTGCCGGCTGATTTAGCTTGGATAAGTGAGACTCTATTGTACTTCTGGAACATGGCCATACAGCCCAGAAAACACACAACAACCCTGTGTTTGCTTTCATTGGCCCCTGAGTAAAGATGTCACATCTGTTTATGTTTTAACTATCATCTATATTTTTTTCAAGGACAAAATCCGAAGGAGAAGTTTCACAAGTCCAGGCTCAGTTTCTAACTGGATGGTAGCAGATGAAAGAGAGCCTAGTCTCATTGCTGCAGAGAGGACAGCAGTAGCAACGGAGACCCATTGCCCCGGACAACACACATGGAGCATACGGGCTTTTCATGACCTACTGGTTCCCTTCTCTCAGCTGCAGAAGAAATGGTGCAGCTGGACTACTAACAGTCCTTTCACCAAATTGGTGAACAATGGTGTAAGTATGTTCAAAGTGCCTTAGGAGATACAAATGATCTAGACGTTTCCTTGTTAGTATTGTCATGTCGACATATTCATAAGAATTAAGGTATGTTACTGCGGCTGAGAAGGAAAAGGAAAGGGTCTGAGGTTGTTAGGAATTGTGGAAGTTGAAGTCCAAAACACCTGGAAGGCTCAAGTTTGCTCTTACAAGCTTGGGGCAGAGCTCTCTTCTTTGCATGCCACATCTTAAAGAGTAACCGCTGCGAAGAGCTCTGGCATCTTAGTAGCCTTCATGCTTTATTAATATGAACGCACACTCCAGAGACACATATATTGTCCTTGCACATTGCTGAAAGAAGTGATAAGGAACTTCTAAGTAATAAGAAATTTACATTTCATCAAACTGTTGGTAAGAGTAATTCACAGAAGATACAACAAAATGGCTTGTCACAATATAGGCTGTTTTTCATTTCGGTAACACAAAATTCTCAGTGTTGTCCAGCACTTTATGACAATCATTTTAGCCACATCTAAAAAAGTGTGGAGACACGTTTAATAAAAATTAGGGACGGGCGCATGGAAAATTCCAGTTGGCTGACAGTTCCCTAGCATTTTACAGTATGTTACCCCTATAAAAACAGCATATCTATGGTAAATATGCTTGGTGTATAAATCATGAATCGATCTGTAGAACTGACTAGATCCAGCTCTATACTACCGTTTTCAAAAACCCATGTACACGCACACATTCTTACATCCAATAAAATAAATTGCTACTTTGCACCTTTCTTAATATCTTCCACCGGTGTTGAAGTTTATTTTCATCCATCACCTTTCATGGGGTTACTGTGAATATTACTGCATGGAATAGCTCTCCTTTTTCCTTTTTGTGGAGCTGGTCTGGTGACACAATGGTTCACAACCTTAAATTAATTTGTCAATGCACCTTTAGGGTGTTGGGAATTGTACACTGGAGATTGTTTGGCCGTATTTATTCAGAAAGTCGCGCACAGGCATATCTCATTGTGGATGGAGTGCAAAATCCTCCAGGCTCCAGCATAGTAACATTTGAATTCATGTTTCCAGGCTTCTTTACCGGACTGTTATCTTTTGGATTGCGTCTCCACGTGCCGTTTGCAAATTGCACCTGGCACACTGCTTGGCATGTGAGGCGTATTCGGTTGCTAATCGTTGCAGCGACGATTCTGCAGCTGGTTCCTGCTGAAGAATGCCCACTGTTTGTTTAGTCTTTCCATTCCTAAGCAGGGCTTTGGGATCACTAGCCGCCATGCTCACCCATGCAATCTAAACAGGGAAGCGTGTGGCCTCCGCCCATTGTGGAATTCCGATTGTAAGTGAAATGTACAGTCGGCGTTTTAAATCTATACCAAAGGAAAGGCTGATCGCGTGGCTACAATGCATAGCTTCCCTCCAGCTTGGTAACCCGATAAGAGATGTATTTTTACTTAACATTTTTGTACGCACAAACATAAAGGCTCCATTTCAAACGGCTCAGTGATTGTATCTCAGCCTGACAAAAAGGAAAGCCTCCAAATATCTATTGCAAACTGGTGCCAGAGGAGGAATGGGAAAAATTCAATCTGTTTTTTCCATTTTTGCTCTGCCTGGGCGCCTAAAGTCTGGTTCCTAAAATAGTAAGCTCTGATTTTGCCCATTTTTTTCCCTTCTCCTTTTAGTTTCACCTGTCCTTTTAAGCCTCCATCTGCTCCCTTGTGGAGCCAATGAGGGTGTGTGTGTGTGTGGGTTTTATATGAAGCATGTGGTCTCTGCACAAAAAGGCCTCCATACAAAAATATGTTTTCATGGCAGTGAAAATATGAGCCTTTGAAACATCTTTTCCTATCCCACCTTAATCGTCACAATTGCTGGAAAGCCTCTATTTATCTTCACCGAGAACAAGCCAGTTCCGGCCTTTCCCTTTTTGTGGTCTTGCTGGGCGACGTATGGAAGAGATTAGGTGAATATTTTATAATGTTGCGCAAGGGTTTATTTTGTCTGTTTTTCAACTTTGTGTATCTGTTTTGCATACATGACAGCAGCATGATCAAGGCAGAGGAGTGGTGGTGTTTTGGAACGTATTTCACTTATAAACAGTAAATGATGCTCTATCCCAAACATTTGGAAATCCTGATCCAAGTGCTGGCAGAGGAGGCAAAGCAAGAAAAATAGCTGCAGCCAGCGCCAAGCACTTATAAACATGCCTCAACTGACAACTTGTTTTTGGTATTTTCAAAAACAGAATCAAGTTCATAGCCATTCACAATACATTAAGACCCCAATAACAACAAAACCCTTATCTGTGGTTTCACTTACATGCCTCTAGGACAGTGGTTCTTAACCTGTGGGTCCGCAGATGTTTTGGCCTTCAATTCCCAGATCCTAACAGCTGGTAAACTGGCTGGGATTGCTGGGAGTTGCAGGCCAAAACATCTGGGGACACACAGGTTGAGAACCACTGCTTTAGGACATGTGTCAAACTCAAGGCCCACAGGCCAAATCCAGCCCTCCATGTCATTCTATATCGCTCTCCAGATATTGGACTATGATTCATATATTCCTCGTCATGTGAGGTGATGGGAGCTATGATACATCATACAGCAACATCTGGGAGGCTGCAGTTTGTTCTGTTTTGTCAGGAAAATGGGGTTTGGATTTAGACACAAGTCTTGGGGATATGATGTCTAACATTAAAATGTCCTTTAATCTTTCCCCAATCTCAGAGCTACAGTGGCTGTTGGGCTGCAATTTCCAATATCCCCAGTCCACATGGCGGAGAATCAAAAGTGATGGGAGTTGTTGTTCAATAACATCTGGGGACTCAAATTGGGTAAAAGCTAAAGACCACTGTCCGCTATGTAAAAAATAGCTGGCCCTCTGTATCCATGAATTCTCTGTGTATGGATTCAATGGCCCTTTGAAGGCAACCATAAGGCTGATGAGGCCCTTGGTGAAAAAGAGTCTGACACCCCGAATTAAATGATGTGGTGTGCTTTTAGCCGCATAGAATTCAAGCCCATATAGACACATCGACCCCAAAAGAAACAAGGAAACATTTCCATGAGTCATTTTTTTAATTTTTGAAATCACTCCGAAAAGTTTGGAAGAATTATTACAGAAGAAAAACTGTCAGAGAAGGTGACTCCATCTCCTCTCTAACAATAGGTTTTCCATAAGACCGGTCTTAGCTACAGGCCATTCTAAACCTTCAGCTTTTTTCCTTTCTTACAGAGGGAAGCACAATGCCTGCGCTTCAGCGCAATTCACAATAAGCCAAACAAATTAGAGTTCTTAAACATCAAGTTTATGAACTCATCACATTAACTCGGTATTATTCGACTGACCCACACTTTTATTTTAATTTAAAGATGGACTAAAACATGTAAGAGTATGTAATACTCATGAACAGCAGTGCTCTTTGTTACTTAAAGAGCAAAAGAGTAAAGGTCAATTCACCCAGACATTTGCAAAATTAATATTTTCACTTTTTTAAAAAAAGGTACAACATACGCATGAGGAAAAAACCCTTTTCATTCCATTGCACTACTTCAATCTCCTAATGCATAGAAAAGGTAGATTTGAGATTTTATATGTATATATATAAAGAAGAGGGGTTATCAAAGGAATTCAAAGTCTTTTGATGTACAGATAGGTTCTGATTGTTTCAGATTTCATTCATAAATACAGTACTGAACTGCGAAGCAGGCATAGATGCAGTGCTCAGTATGAACCATTGCAAGTACAAAGCACATTGAAAAAGAAAGAAAACTGTCCATAAAATCCAGCCTGTTTGCCAATAAAGTGGGAAGTCTCCCCTGGAAGTCAATGTGGAATGAAGGAAGAAAAAGGCAAAACACACCCTGTTGTGTGCATTGTGCAAAAGTCTCCTTTTTCCATATATGCAAAACATTTACATATATGGCCTGAGATGAAAACAGAGACCCGAGCAGCTGCAAATAGTCTGCCTGAGAGGATACAACTGCAAACATTTGAGATATTTATAAGAACTAAAAAAAAAAGGCTCATATGGAACTGGAAGTATAAGATGAACCTTAGTTAGACATTCCTTACTCACAACTAGGATAAAGTTATTGAATGGGAAATCAAGACTTGTGTAAGTCTCTCTGATTCAATGTGTCTACTCTCGTAATTAGACTTTGACCTGAATGTATGGTTTTGGTTGGTTGCATTTGAGAAGTTACACGTCGTTCCCAGAAACATATTACATATACAGCACCTGAAAGTACTCTCAGATGTAACAGTGGAGGGTTCTCTGCCTAAGAAAGGGAATCCAATTCACATAGGACAGGGACAGCCTGGATTTCAAAGGAGCCAATGGAGTTGAGGTTTTATTGCCTATCTCTTATTGCCTTTGTTTTGGGTCTCCACATGGCCAAGAAAGGCCTGCATTGAGATCCCCTTAGATCAGTGATTCTCAAACTCTGGTCCTCCACATGTTTTGGACCTCAATTCCCAGAATTTCTGACTGTTGGCCAAGTGGCTGGGAATTGAAGTAAAAAAACATGGAGGGACCATAGTTTGGATATCACTCTCCAGACCATCTTAACTGATACCAGAAATAACATCTGAGAAAAATGGTGAGTCTGTGACTAACATCCCATTCCATCTCCTGTATGATATTTAACATCCTTGCTTGAGGAAGAAGCCAGTGAAGCTCCAAAAGGTTTGCATGATGTATATTGTGCATTTTAGTTGGACAATAAAGTTATTGCTTCTTTGTTGTAGCTCCAAGTAAATTTTGTTTCCACAACACATGTTCAAGCAGATGCTGTTAGTCTATGCTAGGGGTGAACGAACATCTATCCTTCCAGGTATTTCCATACTGCAACTTCCATTGCCAAGGCTGCTAGAAGTGATGGTGGTTGGTCCACTGATCTCCATAGGACTTATATGTTCCCCACCCTGGGCCTAAATATGAAACAATGTCTTCTTTCAATGAGATGGGTGTTCACTTAGCAAGATCAAGAGAATAAAATCATAAGGCCTAGACAGCAGAGAGAGGACTGCATGGTCAATGGCTCTCCCCAACATACAAACATTTTCTATAGAAAACTAGACTATCTGGAAGAGCTAGGCTAAATCCCACTGCCCAATATGCTTGAGTTGGGGAAAATATTCAGACATGGAAGTCGACAACTGAAATCTGAAATGGTACAAGAACAGCATGAAAAGTTTGGACTGAGAGTTTTCTAAACTCACCCAATACATTCAGAAATGGCCTCCACATACAATGGCATAGTGATATAAAGTTTGTGCTATTACATTTCTATTATTTTGTCTATCACTTTCCTGCATCATGTTTAGTTCAGAAGAAACAAGGATCTGCATAGTGGGGGCAGGGGCGGGGAGATTGAAGCCAGTATTCATGCTGGTTAGGGGTCCTGGGAGTTTAAAAGTAACTTTTCAAAGCTACGGACAAGCGGCCAAGTGTAAAGTCTCGTTCAACGATACTCTTTGTTTAAATGGAATACTTGAGATGTCCGTTTAGACGACAACATTCCAACTCTAGTCATGAAGCAAGTAGATCTAAACCAGAGCTTCTTAAACTTTTTCGACTCACAACCCCTTTTTATACAACCACAAATATATTAAGGACGGAAGGAGCGGGGAAGGGGAGAGTGACACACAGGTGTGAGAAAGAAAAGTGAGAGACACACGTGCACATGAGAGGAGGGAAAGCAGAGAGACGCTCACGGGAATTAAAGGAAGGCAACCCCAATATACAGCGATGGCAACCCCATTTGGGGTCCCGGTCCATAGTTTAAGAAGCTCTGATCTGTGTGTGAAGGGCCCATATCTAAGGCTACATGTAGAAGTATCTCTCCTCTTCACAATTGTGTCTTTTTACACAACCGATGTGACCAAGGAAGTTGTAGGGTTAGTGCACTCATTCCTTTCTAAACTTCCCTGACTGGGGCTTGCGAGGAGCATGAATCAAATCAGATTGTGAGCTCAGATTTAATGTTACTAAACTGTGTTTCAGATACAGTCCAGGCTCAAAACACACACTGCTGAAGATGGATGAGCACTCCATTTAGAATAGTCTATGAATACCGTGAGCAGCTGTTGTTTCACTGCTATTTTCCTTAAACATATTTATCAAGCTTATTATAGCCCGTTGGGTTTAACACGGTTGGTAAATGGGCAACATCCAGAACACTTTGGAAGATCCATTTTTTAAAAAGCCGGCAGGACAGGATGAAGCCTGCAGAGTATAAAGCATATGGGTGGCCAGGACTGGGATGGGCGGAGTTACGAGCTCTGAGGTAGGGCTGAGCTTCTATCCCTGTCCTGTAGTGCCTGCCAGGACACAGGGGGCGGGGCTAGAGGAGGGGGCGGGGCCTCTTCCCAAGTGCCTGATGAGGCTGAACCTCTATACCCTGCCCCCGTGTTCTAACAAGCGCCTCAGGGGAGGTATACAGAGGCTCTTGGGAAGAAGACCTGCCTCCGCCCCATCCCTGCCCTTTAGTCCTAGTAGTATAGAGGCTCAGCCCTGTCTCAGGCTCTTCGAAGGATGCCCCGCCCCCTTCCCTAGCTCCGCCCTCTGTGTCCTAACAGGCACCTCAGGAGTAGTATAGATTCTCAGCCCTGTCTCGGGCCCTTGGGAAGAAGCCATGCCCAGTCCTCTAGCTCCACCTCTTGTGTCCTAACAGGCACCTCAGGTGCTCAGCCCTGTCTCTGGCACTTGGGAAGAGGCCCCACCCCTCCCCTGGCCCCGCCCTTGTCTCCTAATAGGTGCCATCACCGCCCCCCTGGATCGCTGCAGCACCCACCAGGGGGTGGTAGCACCCACTTTGGGAAACACTGCTCTAGAGCATGGTCCAGGGGCTTGTGGACTGGAGGGATGGGCATCTGTTTGCTCTGTTTTTAAAAAATAACCCAATCCCTCTCTCCTTTTCAAAGGGAGTGAGCTCCAGGCTTGCATAGACTGCCCCGCTGAACCTGCAAAAGTTAATTTTGCCTACCCATGGTTTTTTGCATCCTCAGCCACCTCCTCTCAAGTATGTACACGTTGTTTTATTCAACGAACAATAGCCACTGATCTATTGCCACGTACAGAATAATCCAGTTTCTTCCATCCAGTGTAAATCCCCCATCAATGTAAGTACCCTTCAGCCCCTGAATGCTGTCAAGCGTGCTGAAACAGGAGGGCTCATCCGAATTACTTGTTCAATTCTCTCTTTATAGAAAAAAGGACCAAAACAAAGCACAGAGAACAAGCAGAACTCTCGCCTTTCTTCCAAGCTCGAAAACGTCACAAATTAAAGAGATATCACACCAGAGTACCTGATGTAAAAGAGTTACCAGCACCCTGCTATGAGGGGACCGTGACTTGAGTCAGCATTTCAGGTTCAACTCCATATTCCCTTTTTACAGGTTGCAGTTTGACACAATAAACAGCTTCAGTTCTTGAATCGAGTTTGTTCACAAATGTGATTGAACTTCCTGCAAACAACAACAAAAGGAAAAAATGGAAAAATGCTGTAATAGGAAGGAAAAACATACCGTATATACTTGAGTATAAGCCGACCCGAATATAAGCCGAGGCAGCTAATTTTACCACAAAAAAACTGGGAAAACATTGACTCCACTATAAGCCGAGGGTGGTAAATTTCAGAAAAATAGACACCAATAAAATTACATGAATTGAGGCATCAGTAGGTTAAATGTTTTTGAATATTTACATAAAGCTCTAATTTAAGATAAGACTGTCCGACTCTGATCAAATCATTATTCTCATCTTCTTCAATGTAAATGCGCTTATGTATCCTTTTAATAATAATAAAGTAAAATAATACATGTAATAATAATAATAATAATAATAAATACAGGAAAATAATACATGTAATAATAAATAGAGTAAAATAATAAATGCAATAATAATAATGAGATCAGAGTGAAATAATAAATAAAAATAGAGTAAAATAAATGTAATAGTAGCAACGATAATAGAGAAAAATAATAAATGTAATAATGCCAATAATAATAGAGAAAAATAATAAATGTACCATATATTCTTGAGTATAAGCTGACCCAAATATAAGCCAACCAGGACCCTCACCCGAGTATAAGCCGAGGGGGGCTTTTTCAGTCTTAAAAAAAGGTCTGAAAAACTAGGCTTATACTCGAATATATTTATTACATTTATATCCCGCTCTTCTCACCCCGGAGGGGACTCAGAGCGGCTTACAAATCAAATGTACATACAATATATTATTAGCATAGCACAATATAAGCATTAAATTACTATATTGTACTATATCATTATATGGTAATATTATTAGTATATTATATATTATATACAGTAACTGTTTGTGATTGCCTATAATAACCAAGAGAATGGGAAGTCAACAGGATGCGAGGCAGGAGGGAATGGCAGAATGAGGTACAATCACTGCATAGATGGTAGGAAATATTGCATTTCTTTATGTCTATATTCCTGTGTATAGTTTTTTTAGTTTTGTTCTTTTAGATAAATATGAAATTTTAAAAATAAAAAATAATGTGTAATAAAAAGAAAAGTCATGCTTAGAGGTTGATGATGACAACTACCGTGTTTCATCGAAAATAAGACAGTGTCTTATATTAATTTTGGCTCCAAAAGATGCTCTAGGTCTTATTTTCAGGGGATGTCTTATTTTTCCATGAAGAAGAATTCACATTTATTGTTGAACAAAAAAAATGAACATTATATACTGTACAGTAGTTGTCATCATAAACCAGCATAACCAGACAAACTGAATCCTAACAAGAATTTCTTGTTACTACCATTATTTCCATGTACAACACTCTATGGTACGTACATTTACCGATCCTGCATGCTCTGGTGTTCTGTTTGGCGAGCATGCTTCCAAACAAAAACTTTGCTAGGTCTTACTTTCGGGGGAGGCCTTATATTTAGCAATTCAGCAAAACCTCTACTAGGTCTTATTTTTTGGGGATGTCTTATTTTAGGGGAAACAGGGAATACGAGACCCAGAACTATTCTGCATTTCTCTTCTTTTTGGGAATGCAATCTGAAATGTGGGCGGTTTTAAGGAAAAGATTGAAAAGAGCGAGAGTAAAGCGGCAACTTACATTGCATGATGTGCTTTGACCTGAGTTCGACAGTTGCGCCCCCAGTAACAATCGGGGCGTGCTGTGACAGTCACTGCAAGAAAAAAAAACACACACACATGAGCCACAACTGAGACTAAACAAACTCCCATTATTGGGATTGTGGCCTATTATTTAAATATGTATTTTTATATACCTGGCAATTCAGCAACAGGAATATTCTGTCTGTACTGATAAGCCAGCTCTCGGAAGCTGCGGAGGCCACAACAGTAACAAAGCACTGTTTCTCCAGTAATTCGATAATCTGATGGGGGGAAAAGGGGTTGCAGATAGTCAAGAGAGAAAACACAATTTCATGAAAGATACTGGAACTTTCTTCCTAGATCCTAAAACAGGAAAATAAGTGCATGTGGCAAATAAACACAGAATTGGGTGCTTAAGAACTAAGTCATGGATCTGAAAACTGAAGGCTGATGAATTAAAATCACAACCAAAACAGGATGTTTTGCAATGTTATTGTTTTTCAAGGACAGAAGAGAACAGTTTTACCTGACAAAATAAAAATTCCTCTCTGAAGAGCTACGAGACTGTCATTCAATATGTTTTTCCATGTCAAACCCCTGGATGCCAGGTAATCCTGTAACAGGAGAAAAGTACAGTCTGTGAAGCACAGAGCAGAGGTGTGGAGGGTTTTTAATGCAGGATGCTGGGACAAGTGACATCCCAGAGAGTGGAGGCCCACCCGAATGTTTTCATGAGCAACCCTGATATATTCTTAACAGATAACTTTTAAAATCAAACATACCTTTAGAATATCTGATTCATAGTTATTGCCATTAAGGATTCCATCTAAACACTTCTCACCGAGGTTTATTTCTGTAAATAAAAAAGGGAGGCATGTCAGAAATATCAAATAACCTTTTATTTCCAAAGAAGTATAATTGAGAAAAAACACACATGATTGTCATAAATAATTTGAAGCTTTTTAGGATGTTACAAAGGCACAATCGTGTAGACCAGAGCTTTCCAAAAATGTCATACCTTTTTGGAAAATACATCATTTCGTGACGCAGTACTGCAATTCAGTTTTACTAGTAAACCAAACACACACACACACACACACACACACACACACACACACACACACACACACACATATATATATATATATATATATATATATATATATATATATATATATAAATAAATGTAATGTGTGTTTTCCCCATGAAATAAACAACATAACCACTGAACCAAATCACACCAAATTTGGCCACAAAAGACAGTCATCCAATCTATGTCTTTCAATTAAAAAAAAACCCTAGAAAAATAAAGTCCAAATTACAGAGGACAAGGAAGAGCCGTTCTCCCCCTGGCTGCCAGTCAGAAGGGTAGGCCCGCCCCCTTTAGGCCCCGCCCCTTTGTGTCATAGCAACCCCTTCAGCCACAATGGCGCCTGGGGGACAGACAGGGTTCATTCTAAACAGCACTCTGAAAACAGGGGAATTTCTGACATGAAAGAATCAGGGCCAGCTAACACCTCCCAACAAACTATTCCCCTAGGAGGAAGCAGCCAGGCTTTGAAGCTGAAAGGCCATTACATGCTCATCATTTTGGCTAATTGCAGCATTCATACTTGCCTCCAACAGACAAAAAAAAGGAACAACCAGAAATATTGTATATTCACAAGCTTTAGGAAATAACATATACTATCACCAATTCCCTAATACTTTATTTCTGATACCACCATGCTTCGCCACAGCAATGCGTGGCCGGGCACAGCTAGTATTAAACAAACGAACACATACATACAACGAACTGGATGGGGACGCAACATATATCATGAAATTTTTATCTTATATTGTAAAAATATATGACATCTTGCTTATTTCACAGAGGCTCAGAAATCTTGTGTTTCTTTTGCATTTCACAGCAGCCGACACACCGTTCAGAAAGTTCGGGTGTAAACATTTAATTGTGAACATTCCACTGGAAGCAATGGAGTTTACGTCTGAATAGGTACGTGTTTATTTAACATGAGTAACATGAGCCATTAAATGGTTACTAACTGAACTAGGAGCCTGGTATAGGATGTTCAAGTTTACCCTGGGTTGTGATATTTTTCAAGGGAACTTCACTCAAATGACGTTAAGTTAAATGCCAAATCCTTTTAGATTTTAATGGTTAGTGCTCCAATGTTCATTAGAAAAAGCTACCAAAGGCAAAAGACATGTTAGAAAGGCCTTCTTCCGGCTTACCACAGAATGGTGCTAAGCAGCCAAAGCACGCCACCCGAGTGCAGCCCCAGTATAAGTGACAGTAGGGTTGGAGACACACAGTGCCTGCAAAGACAAAGAGAGAAACATGGCATCACTCAGTGTACTAAATAAGAACTGGTCCCCAAATCCTCTGTAAGTCATCAATGAACACTTTACCCTGACATTCCTGTTATGTTCCAGACCCTCATCCCTTTCTCCCCCATTTGTTTTTAAAAATGTTTTTGAGGTTTTAAAAATATATATTTAACACTTCCTCCCCACAACCTCCCTTGCTGTGTTGCTGTGAGTTTTCTGGGTTGTATGGCCCTGTTCCGGAAGCATTCTCTCCTGCTGCCCCAGTTTTAGAGGTTTTTAATACTGCCCTGATTTTAGAGTTTTTCCCATGAAATGGCTGCCAACTCACACTGCTGAGGGGCCACATGTGGGTTCAGTTCACGCTCTGCTCTGCGGTCCGGCATTGGCTGGAAACAGCAAGTGCATATCACGTGGCTCCCTTGAGAAGGACACACATATTCCTGGACAGCTACAATTGGAGAAACAAACAAAGAAATGTACATAGAGATAAACAAATTTCTCTAGTATCTCAACCACGGGTTAGCCCAAAACCTCTTGATTCAGGGGTTTCCCAAGCTTCAAGATCTCAAGAACATCTGAACATTTTAAAGACGAGACACTATGGGAGACTGCTGGAAGATAACAATAACCACTTGTGCACAGGTATATTCTCCTACGCTTGGTGTGGCATGGCACGCAGCAAGCAATGGCAGATCGCTAGTGCAAGATAAACATGGCAGAGAAACTCCCTCCACACACATACTGACCTGCTGGAAAACTGCCAGAGGTAGAGGGGGCATCTCCCAATGCCAGCACCGCTTCCATTTCTCCTTCGTGGTGTCGGGAGGAAAGGGGCTGACAATATCCTGGGCACTGTCGGCACACAATGTATGGCTGACTGGAAAGAAGGACACCGTTAAGTCCCTGGAAGCAGGGTGTCAAAACTGAAATGATTTCTCATTAAGGAAAACTTATGAAAACTTATGAATCCAGTGATGACAAGCAAATTGCAAGCCTGACATTACTGCACTCACCTAATATCAGAGGATTCACTATCTACATCGGAGAGTTCCAGCAGATCTTCAGAACTTCCTTCTTCATCCGAAAAGGACCTTCGCACCTTTGGCTGAAGCATGTCTTGAGTGATTTTGTTCCGAGCATCCATGCTTTTGATATCCTCATCGTTACGGCATTTATCTAAAACCGGAAGTCATTGTCTCCTTGATGCATACAGTTGCAGGATTTTCAAAGGAACAGCATGGATCCTTCCAGACCAGGCCTGCACAGCCTGCAGCCCTCCGGGTGTTTGGGACTCCAACTCCCAGAAGCCCTAGCTGTCCAATGGTGAAGGATTCTGGGAGCTGTAGCCCAAAACACCTGGAGGGCCACAGGTTGGGCAGACTTGTTCTAGACTGTTATGTCATAAGAGTTATAGAATCTGAGAGTTGGAAGAGACCACAGGGGCAACCTCTTTTTGCCAGGAACACACAAAGCTCTCCCGACAGATAGCTATCCAGTCGCTGCTTAAAAACCTCCAGGGATTCCACCTTAAGGTAGTG